>NW_027675427.1:1257500-1490000 GCF_965601325.2 Salmo salar
AGCTGGTTAAACTGTAGTAGGGTCCACATAGATACTAGTCATGCTGGTGTAGTCTATAGCTGAGCTGGTTAAACTGTAGTAGGGTCCACATAGATACTAGTCATGCTGGTGTAGTCTATAGCTGAGCTGGTTAAACTGTAGTAGGGTCCACATAGATACTAGTCATGCTGGTGTAGTCTATAGCTGAGCTGGTTAAACTGTAGTAGGGTCCACATAGATACTAGTCATGCTGGTGTAGTCTATAGCTGAGCTGGTTAAACTGTAGTAGGGTCCACATAGATACTAGTCATGCTGGTGTAGTCTATAGCTGAGCTGGTTAAACTGTAGTAGGGTCCACATAGATACTAGTCATGCTGGTGTAGTCTATAGCTGAGCTGGTTAAACTGTAGTAGGGTCCACATAGATACTAGTCATGCTGGTGTAGTCTATAGCTGAGCTGGTTAAACTGTAGTAGGGTCCACATAGATACTAGTCATGCTGGTGTAGTCTGTACGATCCTTATTTTCTGACTGATTTGAATTTGAAGAGATTTAAGGTTTTCATATTTGATAAAATACAATGTACATTTCCATGAATAATGATGTCTGGTGTTGATGATGTATATTGGTTGTCATTCAGAACCATTGATATGTTTTCTCAGAACCATTGATATGGACTGGTTTCCCAGACACAGATTAATCCTAGTCCTGGACTAAAAAGCGTGTTCAATGTAGATGTCCAGGAAACCGGCCCTAAATGTGTCATCTTTCATCCTCCCATACTGCTCAGTCCAGCAACATTAAACCTGTCCAGCAGGTGGTGCTATTGACCAAACAATAAAACCAGCAGATATCTGGACTTGCCACTCAGTATATCAGTAATGTTCAGAATAGTACTTTAATATCATTGGAGATTGATGGTCTTTTTAATCCACTATCCAGAGTCAGGAACAGATGAAGTTAGGTCTGCTACTGTTCAGTGATTTAAATATGATTTATGGTGATGGGAAATAAAAAAATCCAACACTAAACTTCATCTAGTAATAGTTTTCCTTTGTTATTTATTCCAAGGTGTGTCTTTAACTTGTAAATGGATTGTGTGGAGGTGAGCTAGTGGTGTGGCTGATAGAATAGAATGAAAAGGGAGGAAGAGGAAGAGGGGAGGAGTGAAGGGCTGTTAAAGAAACCAGATGAGGAAGAGAAAGATGTTCAGGGGAATTACTGTCTCTGTTCCAAATGGTTCCCTATTCCCTACGTAGTGCACTACGGTGCTTCTGACCAGGTCTAAAGTAGTGTTCTACGTAGGGAATAGGGTGTAGATTTATTAGAATATCATGCTTTAGTGTTTGTCACAAAACAATATTAGATCTCCACCCACCCACACATTGTTATGTTGTCAAGTTGTTCCTCTGTGTTCCTGATTGAAAATCCATTAACAATGAATCACAAACTAATGATATTCCAGTTGTGTTTAGACATCTTCATGTCTGACGTCCCCCAGTTCTGTTCAGACCCGTTGAACTGGGTCACATTGTAAATTGTACAATGTGTACAAGGGTACATATTAAGTTGTACTCTTGGCTGTAGTAGATGCCCTCTACTGTTTCCGTGTTGTCGATGTTGGTGCTTATGGGAAGTGATGGCGGGACCCTCCGGGACTCTGCCTTTGGCCAGGCACTTCAGGATGGCACCCTGGAGATTCCACCACCTGCATCACTCCCTGGGGCTGAAGACCTGGGACCTGTTCCTCACGTCGTCGTCGGCGACGAGGCCTTCCCTTTAAGACCCAACCTCATGAGGCCCTACGCTGGACGCCAGCTGCCATTGCCAAAGCCTGTAAGGATCTTTAACAAACGACTGTCCAGGGCAAGGTTAGTTGTTGAATGCGCCTTTGGGATTCTGGCAGCCCGGTGGAGAATGTATCGGAGAGTGCTTGGTCTCAGCCCCTCAAATGTCGATGCCTGTGTGAAGGCCACGTGTTCTCCACAACTACCTGCGGAGGTCATTCCAGGAGCCGCTCCGGATGGAGATGGGCACGCCAAATGGTCACCTACCTGATGTCACCAGGGCAGGTGCCAACAACGCCCCCAGACAGGCACTCCAGGTGAGGGAGAAGCTGACCACCTACTTCTCATCGCCAGCAGGTGAAGTTCCATGGCAGTTTGCCGTGGAGTGAAACAGCTCTTTGAAGAGTCCAATAACACAAAGGTTATTTTAAGAACCATCCACCGTTGTCCATAAAATATCATTTTTTTCCCCAGATGACTTTATGTATCATTGTCTCTCTTCATTTGGAAGCTATATTTAAGTGACATTTGGGAGTAAAGACCACACCTTAAAACCCCTTCCCTCTCTCATTAACGTCAGTATTATACACACCTGGCATGGTACATCAGGTGAGCAGGACCACACCTTAACCCCTTCCCTCTCTCATTAACGTCAGTATTATACACACCTGGCATGGTACATCAGGTGAGCAGGACCACACCTTAACCCCTTCCCTCTCTCATTAACGTCAGTATTATACACACCTGGCATGGTACATCAGGTGAGCAGGACCACACCTTAACCCCTTCCCTCTCTCATTAACGTCAGTATTATACACACCTGGCATGGTACATCAGGTGAGCAGGACCACACCTTAACCCCTTCCCTCTCTCATTAACGTCAGTATTATACACACCTGGCATGGTACATCAGGTGAGCAGGACCACACCTTAACCCCTTCACTCTCTCATTAACGTCAGTATTATACACACCTGGCATGGTACATCAGGTGAGCAGGACCACACCTTAACCCCTTCCCTCTCTCATTAACGTCAGTATTATACACACCTGGCATGGTACATCAGGTGAGCAGGACCACACCTTAACCCCTTCCCTCTCTCATTAACGTCAGTATTATACACACCTGGCATGGTACATCAGGTGAGCAGGACCACACCTTAACCCCTTCACTCTCTCATTAACGTCAGTATTATACACACCTGGCATGGTACATCAGGTGAGCAGGACCACACCTTAACCCCTTCCCTCTCTCATTAACGTCAGTATTATACACACCTGGCATGGTACATCAGGTGAGCAGGACCACACCTTAACCCTTCCCTCTCTCATTAACGTCAGTATTATACACACCTGGCATGGTACATCAGGTGAGCAGGACCACACCTTAACCCCTTCCCTCTCTCATTAACGTCAGTATTATACACACCTGGCATGGTACATCAGGTGAGCAGGACCACACCTTAAAACCCCTTCCCTCTCTCATTAACGTCAGTATTATACACACCTGGCATGGTACATCAGGTGAGCAGGACCACACCTTAAAACCCCTTCCCTCTCTCATTAACGTCAGTATTATACACACCTGGCATGGTACATCAGGTGAGCAGGACCACACCTTAAAACCCCTTCCCTCTCTCATTAACGTCAGTATTATACACACCTGGCATGGTACATCAGGTGAGCAGGACCACACCTTAAAACCCCTTCCCTCTCTCATTAACGTCAGTATTATACACACCTGGCATGGTACATCAGGTGAGCAGGACCACACCTTAAAACCCCTTCCCTCTCTCATTAACGTCAGTATTATACACACCTGGCATGGTACATCAGGTGAGCAGGACCACACCTTAAAACCCCTTCCCTCTCTCATTAACGTCAGTATTATACACACCTGGCATGGTACATCAGGTGAGCAGGACCACACCTTAAAACCCCTTCCCTCTCTCATTAACGTCAGTATTATACACACCTGGCATGGTACATCAGGTGAGCAGGACCACACCTTAACCCCTTCCCTCTCTCATTAACGTCAGTATTATACACACCTGGCATGGTACATCAGGTGAGCAGGACCACACCTTAAACCTTCCCTCTCTCATTAACGTCAGTATTATACACACCTGGCATGGTACATCAGGTGAGCAGGACCACACCTTAACCCCTTCCCTCTCTCATTAACGTCAGTATTATACACACCTGGCATGGTACATCAGGTGAGCAGGACCACACCTTAACCCCTTCCCTCTCTCATTAACGTCAGTATTATACACACCTGGCATGGTACATCAGGTGAGCAGGACCACACCTTAACCCTTCCCTCTCTCATTAACGTCAGTATTATACACACCTGGCATGGTACATCAGGTGAGCAGGACCACACCTTAACCCTTCCCTCTCTCATTAACGTCAGTATTATACACACCTGGCATGGTACATCAGGTGAGCAGGACCACACCTTAACCCTTCCCTCTCTCATTAACGTCAGTATTATACACACCTGGCATGGTACATCAGGTGAGCAGGACCACACCTTAACCCCTTCCCTCTCTCATTAACGTCAGTATTATACACACCTGGCATGGTACATCAGGTGAGCAGGACCACACCTTAACCCTTCCCTCTCTCATTAACGTCAGTATTATACACACCTGGCATGGTACATCAGGTGAGCAGGACCACACCTTAACCCCTTCCCTCTCTCATTAACGTCAGTATTATACACACCTGGCATGGTACATCAGGTGAGCAGGACCACACCTTAAAACCCCTTCCCTCTCTCATTAACGTCAGTATTATACACACCTGGCATGGTACATCAGGTGAGCAGGACCACACCTTAACCCCTTCCCTCTCTCATTAACGTCAGTATTATACACACCTGGCATGGTACATCAGGTGAGCAGGACCACACCTTAACCCCTTCCCTCTCTCATTAACGTCAGTATTATACACACCTGGCATGGTACATCAGGTGAGCAGGACCACACCTTAACCCTTCCCTCTGTCATTAACGTCAGTATTATACACACCTGGCATGGTACATCAGGTGAGCAGGACCACACCTTAACCCTTCCCTCTCTCATTAACGTCAGTATTATACACACCTGGCATGGTACATCAGGTGAGCAGGACCACACCTTAACCCCTTCCCTCTCTCATTAACGTCAGTATTATACACACCTGGCATGGTACATCAGGTGAGCAGGACCACACCTTAACCCCTTCCCTCTCTCATTAACGTCAGTATTATACACACCTGGCATGGTACATCAGGTGAGCAGGACCACACCTTAACCCCTTCCCTCTCTCATTAACGTCAGTATTATACACACCTGGCATGGTACATCAGGTGAGCAGGACCACACCTTAAAACCCCTTCCCTCTCTCATTAACGTCAGTATTATACACACCTGGCATGGTACATCAGGTGAGCAGGACCACACCTTAAAACCCCTTCCCTCTCTCATTAACGTCAGTATTATACACACCTGGCATGGTACATCAGGTGAGCAGGACCACACCTTAAAACCCCTTCCCTCTCTCATTAACGTCAGTATTATACACACCTGGCATGGTACATCAGGTGAGCAGGACCACACCTTAACCCCTTCCCTCTCTCATTAACGTCAGTATTATACACACCTGGCATGGTACATCAGGTGAGCAGGACCACACCTTAAACCTTCCCTCTCTCATTAACGTCAGTATTATACACACCTGGCATGGTACATCAGGTGAGCAGGACCACACCTTAACCCTTCCCTCTCTCATTAACGTCAGTATTATACACACCTGGCATGGTACATCAGGTGAGCAGGACCACACCTTAACCCCTTCCCTCTCTCATTAACGTCAGTATTATACACACCTGGCATGGTACATCAGGTGAGCAGGACCACACCTTAAAACCCCTTCCCTCTCTCATTAACGTCAGTATTATACACACCTGGCATGGTACATCAGGTGAGCAGGACCACACCTTAACCCCTTCCCTCTCTCATTAACGTCAGTATTATACACACCTGGCATGGTACATCAGGTGAGCAGGACCACACCTTAACCCCTTCCCTCTCTCATTAACGTCAGTATTATACACACCTGGCATGGTACATCAGGTGAGCAGGACCACACCTTAACCCCTTCCCTCTCTCATTAACGTCAGTATTATACACACCTGGCATGGTACATCAGGTGAGCAGGACCACACCTTAAAACCCCTTCCCTCTCTCATTAACGTCAGTATTATACACACCTGGCATGGTACATCAGGTGAGCAGGACCACACCTTAACCCCTTCCCTCTCTCATTAACGTCAGTATTATACACACCTGGCATGGTACATCAGGTGAGCAGGACCACACCTTAACCCTTCCCTCTCTCATTAACGTCAGTATTATACACACCTGGCATGGTACATCAGGTGAGCAGGACCACACCTTAAAACCCCTTCCCTCTCTCATTAACGTCAGTATTATACACACCTGGCATGGTACATCAGGTGAGCAGGACCACACCTTAACCCTTCCCTCTCTCATTAACGTCAGTATTATACACACCTGGCATGGTACATCAGGTGAGCAGGACCACACCTTAACCCCTTCCCTCTCTCATTAACGTCAGTATTATACACACCTGGCATGGTACATCAGGTGAGCAGGACCACACCTTAAAACCCCTTCCCTCTCTCATTAACGTCAGTATTATACACACCTGGCATGGTACATCAGGTGAGCAGGACCACACCTTAACCCCTTCCCTCTCTCATTAACGTCAGTATTATACACACCTGGCATGGTACATCAGGTGAGCAGGAGCACTAATTAAGGTTATAGGACATACAGTTAGTATGATAACTAAGGGAAAGGGTAACCTAGGGTCCATACAAATAGTACAGTTTAACACCATGTTCACTGGCCTGACAAAATACAGGTGGGAAAAGAATGAATTAGGAAGAGAATGTGTTTTTACTTTCATCTTGTCGTAGATCTGCGAAGGTGTAGGGAAGAAATGAGCAGATTAAGTCTAAATGAGATATTAATAAACAACTGACTATGAAAACATCATTTAATAAGTATTCAAGTACAGGAAAGAACATGACCGGTACGTGTAAAAAATGTTTTAAAAAAATACAACTATTGAAAGAGGTGTGTGTGCGTGTAAACATTTCAAAAAGAGCATCTGTGAATTCTTCAGTGTTTGAGTTTCAATTCTGTCAATTCAGAAATCTATGTAACACTAATAATGAATGCTATCCCGAGACTTTATAAACTAATGACTATGAATTGACTGAATTTAAACGGAACAGACGTGTGTGAAAAGAAAGGTACAATGATGGAGGTGAAGAACAACAACCAGACAACTCCTCTCCTCTTCCTGTCCTTCCTGTGAGCTGCTCGGCTAAATGGACTCCATCTCTGGAAGGGAACAACAACCAGACAACTCCTCTCCTCTTCCTGTCCTTCCTGTGAGCTGCTCGGCTAAATGGACTCCATCTCTGGAAGGGAAGAACAACCAGACAACTCCTCTCCTCTTCCTGTCCTTCCTGTGAGCTGCTCGGCTAAATGGACTCCATCTCTGGAAGGGAACAACAACCAGACAACTCCTCTCCTCTTCCTGTCCTTCCTGTGAGCTGCTCGGCTAAATGGACTCCATCTCTGGAAGGGAACAACAACCAGACAACTCCTCTCCTCTTCCTGTCCTTCCTGTGAGCTGCTCGGCTAAATGGACTCCATCTCTGGAAGGGAACAACAACCAGACAACTCCTCTCCTCTTCCTGTCCTTCCTGTGAGCTGCTCGGCTAAATGGACTCCATCTCTGGAAGGGAACAACAACCAGACAACTCCTCTCCTCTTCCTGTCCTTCCTGTGAGCTGCTCGGCTAAATGGACTCCATCTCTGGAAGGGAACAACAACCAGACAACTCCTCTCCTCTTCCTGTCCTTCCTGTGAGCTGCTCGGCTAAATGGACTCCATCTCTGGAAGGGAACAACAACCAGACAACTCCTCTCCTCTTCCTGTCCTTCCTGTGAGCTGCTCGGCTAAATGGACTCCATCTCTGGAAGGGAACAACAACCAGAGAACTCCTCTCCTCTTCCTGTCCTTCCTGTGAGCTGCTCGGCTAAATGGACTCCATCTCTGGAAGGGAAGAACAACAACCAGACAACTCCTCTCCTCTTCCTGTCCTTCCTGTGAGCTGCTCGGCTAAATGGACTCCATCTCTGGAAGGGAAGAGAAAAACAACACATACAAGCTTAACATAAAAGAAAACATAAATCTCACCTTTTATGGTTAACTAAATACTGCTTGTATAGTGTAGTTAGAGGCATAAATATTGGAACAGTGCAGTAAAGTTGGTAATACTTGCTGTTTACTCATGGAATTTGTATTTCAGAGATAAAGATGAATATGACAGGAAAATATTTAGACAGTAAACTGTTGTTTAGGGATATTTTCTAACCTAGAAACAACAGCTGTACATTTGCCTCATATTAATACTTTGATCTGAAATACCAATTAGCCTACATGACTATACTGTAAAGAATGACCTACTTCACTGTCGCAACACTTATGACACTACCTGTGATGTGGAGAAGAAAAAAAACGTACCATTGAACTCGGCTTGGAAAAGCAGCTGATACATTTTAACTTTGACTGCTGCTTTTCTTTGCTGAGGCAGCCTCTTCAGGGTTGTGGCACCAGGCTCATGGTAAAGAGGGTCTCTTCATCCTCCTTCCTGTGAGCATCAGGTTGGGCTGCATCCCTCTCGACGGCTTGGAGGAGCCTCTGCTGAAATGAGTTGAGTGGATCTGGAACCTTCGATGACGCCTGGTGTGACGTTGTTCCTCTTCGTTTCTCTCTCTGTTTGTCTCCACGGCCACATCCTGTTCAACGAGGTCCTCAGTGGTCACTTCCGTGAGGTTCATAATAATCTCAGGTGGTCCTAGATCCAGAGGTGCTTCCTCCATTTCATCGTCTTCCATGGCTGCACCGATGGTGGTCATACTTGTGGATGATGTAGACATTGTAGAGGATCTCGCAGCACCGATGGTGGTCATACTTGTGGATGATGTAGACATTGTAGAGGGTCTCGCTGCAGCGGTGGAGGCGATGGTCGCAGTTGTAGGTGACATTGAGGGTCTTGATGCACCGGTGGGGACAACACTTGTGGATGATGTAGTAGAGGGTCTGGCTGTAAAATTGCCACTCGTTGCCCTAGGCACAATAAATGGATCCAGAAAATAAAGAATGTGGCAGAAGCACCAAGGCTGCTGGCCTGAAGCTGCTGACCCAGACCTCTTCTTCTCTTTCTCTGTCCTTCTCTCTCTCTCTGATACCTGTCCCTGAGTCCTCTCCACTTCCTCCTCCAGTCTTCTTCTACATAGACATGATAAGCCAAACCATTACCTAGCATACCTATAGTTATTAGATAGCTATCATGGATATGTCACCTACTGTACACATAGACACACACACGGTTATCTGACCAAATTATCAGGGGTACAGTAGTATCTACCATTTCTAGGACTATTTATGACATACACACTCACTCTTTCAAACATGATTATTTGGTAAAGTTATCAGGGGTAGTAACTAGCATAATTTATTTGACTATTTCTTTCACACACACACACCTCATTGGCTAGGTTAGCAAGCTAGGTTAGCTAGCTAGCTAACTAGCCACATCTAGCACGTGCTCACTACTAAACTGACCTGGCAATCCTACTATTGTGGACACTTGTCTCCAAGCAGCATTTTTTGTGTTTATGTCCCTGTAGCTGTCAGCAGTTGTGTCAAAAAGACACGGTTTTGAGGATACTGCGAAAATGATTCTCTCCTCCATGTGTACAACCGCATGCGACCATCTGCAAAAGGTGCCTGCATCAGTATAGTTGCCTAGCTGCGCAAAATGTTACGTAGCAGTGATGCAATGACGCAGTCGGTGTGTTCGAAGCGTCAGTATAGTTGCGTAGCTGCGCAAAATGTTACGTAGCAGTGATGCAATGACGCAGTCGGTGTGTTCGAAGCGTAAGTGACCCGTTATACAAAATAAGAATTGTTCTTATCAGCCTGACTAGGGCTGGGCGATATATCGATATAAAAAAATATATCGATATATATTTTAAATGTGATATGAAATTAGACCATTTCGCATATATCGATATAGTTGAAATTTGCGCTTTGATTCTTGCTCCAAGCAAGCTGCAGACCCGGAGCTCTCTGCGCTGCTCCCCGCGCCTCCTCTTTCATGCACAGAGGGCGGAGGGGCAGGAACAGACACTTCAACAAACATGGAGGAAGCAACAGCGTCTGCGGAGCGTTTTGACGAGGAATTGGTTAGTAAAAGAAAAAGCATTGGCTCAGTAATTTGGAGATGGTTCGGATTCAAAGTATCAGATGAGCAACAAAATCACGTTATATGTAGGCAGTGCCATAAAAAAGTTACAGCCAGGGGTGGAAGCACTACAAATCTTTTTCACCACCTAAAACAGTGGCACAAACTGCAATACGAAGAGTGTGTGAAACTGCGCGCTGCAGAAGCCCCAGCCGCAAGCCGTCGACAACCCGAAAAAGCCCCGAAACAAAGCTCACTGCAAACTTCATTTTCCCGCAGTGTGCCTTTATGAAAAGAAAATTGGCAAGTGGTGTACTATAACTACAGCGGTGTCCTATCACATTGCTAAACATATGGTCCCTGTTGCAACTGTGGAACAAGTCGGATTCAAAAAGCTACTGAAAACTATGGACCCGAGATATGAGCTTCCCAACTACTTTACACGAGAAGCACTGCCACAAATGTCCACTGAAGTCAGGCAGAGCCTTGCTGACCGGCTCGCTAACGGGACCCATTTTGGCGTTGACCAGCGATATGTGGGTCGAGCAGGACAATGTGAGCCTTTACATGAAGCGTGACATGTTCACTTCATTCAACGACTGGGGGAGATGAAAACAGCGTCGTGTCTCCAAAACAAGTTATTTCCCCCCAGGATCACACCGGTGAGCATATAGCTGAGGCCTCGCAGGACGCAAGCTGGGAAACTCCAAGAAAAGCATCCGGTTGCTATAACAACCGCCAACGGGAGCGACGTGGTCAGAGCGGTGGAGCTGAACGATGAGGATGCAGTGCTTCGGTCAGACTACACTTGGCTATTGGGGAGTGCAGTGTTTTATTAAGGACTATTCACATATTTTACTTTAAAGAAAAAAACATATAAAAATATTAGTTTTTCATTATTTTCCTTTGTGTCTGTCTGCAACTTGTTTTGTTTTATGCTGCTGTCTTGGCCAAAAATGGATTAATAAAACACAAAACATAAAGTGCTAAAAGTAAAATCACTTACAATACAGGATGGTAGATTTCAGAACCATATTTATTAGGTTATTGGATAAGAATTAGTGATGCATTGATGTGTTTACCACTTTAATGTTACAGCTGGTAAAGGTGAGGTAATTATGACTTTAAAATGCTGGTTAGCCTGTTGATATCATCAAGGTAACATATTTAGTTATTATGATAGACTATATTTCTTTCTCTGGATTGAAGAGCCAACTGCAAAGTAACTAGAAACTAATGTTGACACGTAGGTAGGCCTAAACATTGTGGAGTTTTTAGTGGAGTAGAAATATGAAGTAGCATTAAATACTAAACATAAACACTAAGAACAACAACAAGAACGAAACATCAGTAAATGTACATACAGTATAGTCATCATTTATAAATTATACACAAATAATAATACATACAAATCACTTACAGGATTAAAATTCACAAAATAAATGAATATAATATTTGATATTTATGATTAGGACCGGCGTTGATTAAAAAAATAAACTATGAAACAAGAAAATATTAATGTAGAATATTTCTAAAGCTTGATTTTGGAAAGCACTTAGTTGAATGAGTGTGTTAAAGTGAAAACAGAGTGACATTTTCTCTCATAAGCACATTTGTTTAATAGTTTTTTTTATGATTCTGACAGGACATGGCATGAACGACAAGCGCGTCACCCGGGCCATTTCTCTGTGCAAGAGAATTGTAAGCTGTTTTTGGTACAGCTGGAAGAAAAGGAGACATCTTGCTGAAGTCCAGATTCAGCTGGGTCTGCCAAGTCACCAACTCATAACCGAGTCTGCCACACGCTGGGGATCAAGGCAGCAGATGATAGAGAGAGTCCTGGAGCAGGAAGGAGCACTGGCCAAAGTCCTGTCTAATGACAAAAAGACCAGGCACCTTGTCCCTACCTGGCAGGACTTAGAGGTCCTAGAAGCAGTCCAAAAGGTCCTGAAACCTCTCCAGGACTTTACCGATGCTTTGTCAGGTGAGGAGTACGTCACTCTATCATATGTAAAACCTGTGCTGCACCTTTTTAACGAAAGTCTCCTGGCATGTGAAGAGGGTGATAGCGAGCTTTGCAAATCGATCAAGACCAGCATTGTTGAGTACCTCAACCGCAAGTATTCTGACCCAGCCACTACTGACCTATTGGAGATGGCTTCATTTGTGGATCCACGCTTCAGGGCCACCTATATCCCAAGTGAAAAAGTTGATGCATTGAAGCACAGAGCTGTCTTGGAGGTGGAGACGCTACTGGCTGATCAGAGCAGCTGTCAACCGCCTTACCTACGTGTGCCAACTGTGCCTGAGCCTGCAGATGGAGAAGCAGCAGTGGCACCAAAAGCTAAGACACTGGCAAGCTTCTTCAAGCAGCGCACAGCCACCACCACTGCGCCACCAACCAAGAGGGAGGCTATTTAAAATGAACTGTCAAGTTACTTGCAGTCAGCAAGTGTGGAGAGTGACACTGATCCCCTCAAGTGGTGGAAGGATCATGAAGTTGTCTTTCCAGCTCTGAGCCACCTGGCAAAAAAAGTATCTCTTGGTACCAGCTACCAGTTCACCCTCCGAAAGGGTTTTCAGCTGCAGTGGCAATATCATGACCTGCCACAGAGCATCTCTGAAGCCGGATGCCGTTGACAGGCTGGTGTTTCTCGCACAAAATCTTTAAACGAAGGAGGACACGCTTGTCTTCTAATGTCTACCTCAAGACAGCATTACTGTTTATCAAAGTAAAAAAAGAGGGGGAAAATGTTTATTGAGTTGATAGTCTGTTTCTTGTGCAACTGGTTGAGGCTGTTCAGATAAGAAATTGAGTTAACCTGTTACGGCTAGGGGGCAGTATTTTCACGGCCAGATAAAAAACGTACCCGATTTAATCTGATTATTACTCCTGCCCAGAAACTAGAATATGCATATAATTATTAGCTTTGGATAGAAAACACTCCAAAGTTTCTAAAACGGTTTGAATGGTGACTGTGAGTATAACAGAACTCATTTGGCCGGCCAAAACCTGAGAAGATTCTGTACAGGAAGTACCCTGTCTGACCATTTCTTCCCCTTCTTTGCCATCTCTATTCAAAACAAAGGATCTCTGCTGTTACGTGACACTTCCTACGGCTCCCATGGGATCTCAGAAGGCGGCAAAAAGCTGAATCGTGGCTTTGCAGGCTCTGGCTGAAAAACAGTAGCGCATTTGGATAGTGGCCGGTAACAGTACTATGAGACTCAGGCTCGTGCACGAGGGGATCCCATGCTTTTATTTTCTCTCTCTTTGTACGTACACACGCTTTCCCGGTCGGAATATTATCGCTTTTTTACGAGAAAAATGGCATAAACATTGATTTTAAACAGAGGTTGACATGCTTCGAAGTACGGTAATGGAATATTTAGAAATCCTTTGTCACGAAATGCGCCGTGCGCATGACCCTTATTTACCATTCGGATAGTGTCTTGAACGCACGAACAAAACGCCACTGTTTGGATATAACTATGGATTATTTTGAACCAAACCAACATTTGTTATTGAAGTAGCAGTCCTGGCTGTGTATTCTGACGAAGAACAGGAAAGGTAATCAAACTTTTCTTACTTACACAGGAATACACACTCTGAGCCTGCACTTGCATGTTTTGCTCACCTCATTCTTTAAAAAAAAACTAGGTTTGAGTTGTGGTATCCACTCAGATTAAAGGTGGGTTCATCTGCTCTGTTCCCCAAGTGTGGTCTCCCTCAGATCCCAAGTTAGAGGGATCCCTCGTGCACCATTTACCCAGGTCGTCAGGAGCCAGGTCATTTACCCAGGTCGTCAGGAGCCAGGTCATTTACCCAGGTCATCAGGAGCCAGGTCATTTACCCAGGTCGTCAGGTCATTTACCCAGGTCGTCAGGAGCCAGGTCATTTACCCAGGTCGTCAGGTCATTTACCCAGGTCATCAGGAGCCAGGTCATTTACCCAGGTTGTCAGGAGCCAGGTCATTTACCCAGGTCATCAGGAGCCAGGTCATTTACCCAGGTCGCCAGGAGCCAGGTCATTTACCCAGGTCATCAGGAGCCAGGTCATTTACCCAGGTCATCAGGAGCCAGGTCATTTACCCAGTTCATCAGGTGCCAGGTCATTTACCCAGGTCATCAGGAGCCAGGTCATTTACCCAGGTCGTCAGGTCATTTACCCAGGTCATCAGGAGCCAGGTCATTTACCCAGGTCATCAGGAGCCAGGTAATTTACCCAGGTCGTCAGGTCATTTACCCAGGTCGTCAGGAGCCAGGTCATTTACCCAGGTTGTCAGGAGCCAGGTCATTTACCCAGGTCATCAGGAGCCAGGTCATTTACCCAGGTCGTCAGGAGCCAGGTCATTTACCCAGGTCATCAGGAGCCAGGTCATTTACCCAGGTCATCAGGAGCCAGGTCATTTCCCCAGGTCATCAGGAGCCAGGTCATTTACCCAGGTCGTCAGGAGCCAGGTCATTTACCCAGGTCATCAGGAGCCAGGTCATTTACCCAGGTTGTCAGGTCATTTACCCAGGTCATCAGGAGCCAGGTCATTTACCCAGGTCGTCAGGTCATTTACCCAGGTCGTCAGGAGCCAGGTCATTTACCCAGGTCGTCAGGTCATTTACCCAGGTTGTCAGGAGCCAGGTCATTTACCCAGGTCATCAGGAGCCAGGTCATTTACCCAAGTCGTCAGGAGCCAGGTCATTTACCCAGGTCATCAGGAGCCAGGTCATTTACCCAGGTCATCAGGAGTCAGGTCATTTACCCAGGTCATCAGGAGTCAGGTCATTTACCCAGGTCATCAGGAGCCAGGTCATTTACCCAGGTCATCAGGAGCCAGGTCATTAGGTCATTTACCCAGGTCGTCAGGAGCCAGGTCATTTACCCAGGTCGTCAGGAGCCAGGTCATTTACCCAGGTCATCAGGTCATTTACCCAGGTCATCAGGAGCCAGGTCATTTACCCAGGTCGTCAGGAGCCAGGTCATTTACCCAGGTCATCAGGAGCCAGGTCATTTACCCAGGTCGTCAGGAGCCAGGTCATTTACCCAGGTCGTCAGGAGCCAGGTCATTTACCCAGGTCATCAGGAGCCAGGTCATTTACCCAGGTCATCAGGAGCCAGGTCATTTACCCAGGTCATCAGGAGCCAGGTCATTTACCCAGGTCGTCAGGAGCCAGGTCATTTACCCAGGTCGTCAGGAGCCAGGTCATTTACCCAGGTCGTCAGGAGCCAGGTCATTTACCCAGGTCGTCAGGAGCCAGGTCATTTACCCAGGTCATCAGGTCATTTACCCAGGTCGTCAGGAGCCAGGTCATTTACCCAGGTCATCAGGAGTCAGGTCATTTACCCAGGTCATCAGGAGCCAGGTCATGTACCCAGGTCATCAGGTCATTTACCCAGGTCATCAGGAGCCAGGTCATTTACCCAGGTCATCAGGAGCCAGGTCATTTACCCAGGTCGTCAGGTCATTTACCCAGGTCATCAGGAGCCAGGTCATTTACCCAGGTCATCAGGTCATTTACCCAGGTCATTTACCCAGGTCATCAGGAGCCAGGTCATTTACCCAGGTCATCAGGTCATTTACCCAGGTCGTCAGGTCATTTACCCAGGTCATCAGGAGCCAGGTCATTTACCCAGGTCATCAGGTCATTTACCCAGGTCGTCAGGTCATTTACCCAGGTCATCAGGAGCCAGGTCATTTACCCAGGTCATCAGGTCATTTACCCAGGTCATCAGGTCATTTACCCAGGTCATCAGGTCATTTACCCAGGTCACCAGGAGCCAGGTCATTTACCCAGGTCATCAGGAGTCAGGTCATTTACCCAGGTCATCAGGAGCCAGGTCATTTACCCAGGTCGTCAGGAGTCAGGTCATTGACCCAGGTCATCAGGAGCCAGGTCATTTACCCAGGTCATCAGGACTCAGGTCATTTACCCAGGTCATCAGGAGCCAGGTCATTTACCCAGGTCGTCAGGAGCCAGGTCATTGACCCAGGTCGTCAGGAGCCAAGTGAAGATTCACATCCCCATTGCCAAATGTGGTTGTTCATTTCTTTAATATCAATTGAGGAGACAAACTTATCACACAAGTCAGAGTTATTCTTAAACTAAATATTTATTCACTTATAAGGGAGCAGGTCAATATAACGTACACATATAAAGTGAATCAATTGAGTGCCCTACAATAATGATGGCTGGTGGACCCACGGGACAAAAGTACAAAGGTCTTTTATAGCCCTTTCAACCTACATGATGAACAACAGATGTATAGAACGGGTCACAAGGTTAAGATTTGTATGAAAGATACTTATAATTCTCAGCAGACAGTACCTGCAGTAAAAACAGTACTCTTTGTGTAGAGACCAGGGTCTGGCCCTGAGGTCATCTCTCCCTGGTACCATATAGAACAGAAACATTAACTCATGCTCTGGAATGTGGTCTCTTTAGGTTTTATCACCCAAAAGACATTGTAAATCTCCTGTCAGTGTTTTCTCCCAGAGGCCCATCCTCAGTAGAACACAGACACAATAGTTCTAAGAACCCTCTATTCTGTTGCATAAAACAACCATTTGATGCAATAAAAGTATTATAACAATGTTGCAGGTTTGCTCTCTCAGTGTCCACTGAAAGTTGACTAGTAACAACAACTGGGACCTAAAAGACACCCACCATGAGACCCACTAAATCTGCCCAAGAAGAGGAAAACAAAAGAAAAACCCACACCAAACTTAAAGACAGGAAGTAAACCAAAAAGGTGGAGCAACTAAAGGTGTTGACTCTCCACATGTATCAAGACAACTGGAGCACTGGGCCAGACACTCTTAAATAGAACCTGGACCAGCTCAGGTGAAACACCTTCCCACTAACGAGATGGACAAGCCAGCACAGGTGTAACACATACTGACTAACGAGGTGACACCAATCAGTGCGTCCTACGTGCTAACGAGCTAGACGCGCTAACGAGCTAGACGGGCTAACGAGCTAGACGTGGTAACGAGCTAGACGTGCTAACGAGCTAGACGTGCTAACGAGCTAGACGGGCTAACGAGCTAGACGGGCTAACGAGCTAGACGTGCTAACGAGCTAGACGTGCTAACGAGCTAGACGTGCTAAAGTCCAACCTCAAAACAAAATGGAAAAACCAAAGACTAACACCTTAATAGAATGCTCACCACCAACAGAAAACAACTTCCATTTCTCATTATAATCAACTACAATGCTTCACCTTCACCAATATAAACATGGTGTCTACTGGCTGTCAACAATTAAAAACAACAAGAAAAAAACCCTAAAACGCTTCTGGAACACATTTTTTATATTTTTTTCCCCCACTAGCTTCTAGAACTCTGGTCCCCTTGGAACGAAAAATACGGAAAAGAATAAGAGATAAAACTCATCGCCAAAAAACCAGTCAAAATAAATTGTAATCAATGGCACTGGCTAACGCAAAACTTATTAACTGCCCACAATCAGCAACCAAGTTGTCCTTACCAGGGACATGTCTCATTTCGAGCTTCTCTCTCTTCTCAGGGTTCACTAAATAGGCATGTTGTTGGATCGGGGCCCAGTCCCCAATGTCATGCTCTAGTACATTTGGGTTGGCACATCTGAGAATGAACCCTGATATTCTAATAGCAGGGCAACAATGTCAATATAATTGTACCAAAAATTGTCAGTTGGTTGCATAAATAAATATTTGGTTGCATAGTCCTTTTTTCAAGGTATTTTCAATGACATTTTTCTAGGTGGGATAGCCCCGATGTCAAAACACAGTTTTAACATGTACAAATCAATAACCAATATGCAGAAACAGTTTGTGATAAATTGAAAACCTAAACATAACATGTGCTACATACACAAACATCTGCCACAATAATCATATTACTTTTTAAAAACAAGCTCCTTATAAACTGCACAAGCACCAGAAACACTGTTGTTTTGACAAGTAGCAATAAATCACTGATATCGATTAAGGGTGAAATCAGGTTGTACGTGATGTTGAAACTAGCACAACTAAAAAAACACATGGAAATGGGAGATATATTTCACCTCACTGGTTAGAGGACAACCTGCAGAAGACAGTCAGCTACATTTTGGAGTGAAACATTTAAATGTAGGGGTCGCTAAACAAAGGAACACAACATTTATGTCATCACTCATCGATATCATGTTGAAATCAATTGTGTGAGAGGAGGGAGATGAGGTTGCACGTCCTGTTAAACTAACAGCTCAAAATCCACATGGAATATGGGAGTAATGTGTACATCCCTGGTTAGAGGACAATTTGTAGAAAACAGATAGCTACATTTTGAAGTGTTGCATTTTGATTCCAGTGGGTCACCAACATGGTAAGTATAACACAACTCTTTTTTTGTTAGTCACTTTTTGTTAAATCACATAAATAGTAACTCTTCCATTTCAGAGCCTGGATTTTCCCCCTGAGGCTAATATCCATATCATGTTGAAATCAATAGAACAGGGGACAAACGTTTAGGGTTCTACATTGTGACATCATTAAAATACTCCTACTACAATGTTAAAACATTCTACATTGTGACATCATTAAAATACTCCTACTACAATGTTTAAACATTCTACATTGTGACATTATATCATTGATATCATGAAACAACTCCTTCATGTATTTTCTGATGTTTGATCAGATGTCTTTTATCAGAGTATCTCTTGTTACATTGACCACAGCTATAAGGTTTTTCTCCCGTGTGTGTTCTTTGGTGTATCTTCAGTTTGCCAGATTGAACAAAACTCTTGCCACATCGAGTACAGCTATAGGGTTTCTCTCCTGTGTGTCTTCTCTGGTGCATCTTCAGTTCTCCAGATTGAACAAAACTCTTCCCACATTGAGTACAGCTATAGGGTTTCTCTCCTGTGTGTCTTCTTTGGTGTATCGTCAGATGGTTAGATTTTAAAAAAAACTTCCCACATCGAGTACAGCTATAGGGTTTCTCTCCTGTGTGTGTTCTCTGGTGAAGAGTCAGATTGCGCAAGCAAGTAAAACTCTTCCCACACTCATCACAGATATACGGTTTCTCTCCTGTGTGTATTCTCTGGTGTGATATCAGGCTGCTTCGATGAGTAAAACACTTCCCACATTGATCACAGCTAAAAGGTTTCTCTCCTGTGTGTGTTCTCTGGTGTAATTTCAGGCTGGTTGAACGAGTAAAACTCTTCCCACATTCATCACAGCTAGAAAGTTTCTCTCCTGTGTGTATTCTCTGGTGTGATATCAGGCTGCTTCGATGAGTAAAACTCTTCCCACATTCATCACAGCTATAAGATTTCTCTCCTGTGCGTGTTCTTTGGTGTACAATAAGATGGCTAGATGTATCAAAACTCTTCCCACATTGAGTACAGCAATAAGCTTTCTCTACTGTTTGGCTTCTCCGATGAATTTTAATGCCTGATGAGGTGAATCTCTTCCCACAGTCAGAGAGGTTAATTATCTTCCCTGTGGGTCTCTGCTGGTGTTTCTTGAGGAGTTCTGATCTGGAGAGACTCTTCTCTGCCTCATCAGCATCATGAGGTTGTTGAGGCTCCCCAGAGGATCCACGATAGTCCCGTCTCTCTCCTGTGTGAATGACAAAGTCATACAGATGGTTAAAGGCCCACAACAGCAGAAATCCACTGTAAAAGGTCATGCCAACAGCGTAGCCATGATGTTGAACAACAATTGACATCTGTAATGAATGTAATGATTACTTGACATTTGTCTTAAAATGAGCAACAATAGTCATATTTTGTCTTGTTTTCACATTAGTAGTAACATCTAAGATTGGAGGCCCTTTTCTATGTTTGCTGGTGAGAAAAGATGTTTGCTCAGGGGAGTAACCTCCATTACCAGGTTGCTTATGAGTTCATTTCACACTACTTTGGATTATAATTGTCAGGCTCGCTTGAATCTCCTGCTTAATATAATGTTTGTGTCGTCATCGCAAATCAACCGCTTTGTACTTAAAAAACACTTCAACCAGTAAAATGCTCTTTGGCTTTTCCATCAGCCTGACAATGAGGGTTTGTACACTGTTTGCCAAATTGGCCCATAACTTCACCTAACAACAACATAGACCTACTGTAGGACCCATAACTTCACCTAACAATAACATAGACCTACTGTAGGACCCATAACTTCACCTAACAATAACATAGACCTACTGTAGGATCCATAACTTCACCTAACAACAACATAGACCTACTGTAGGACCCATAACTTCACCTAACAATAACATAGACCTACTGTAGGACCCATAACTTCACCTAACAATAACATAGACCTACTGTAGGACCCATAACTACACCTAACAACAAATATAGGAAAATAGCTCTGTGTGTTGAACAATAGCCTATCCATCAAGGAACAGTTCTCTACACATTATGAGCTAAGTATCTCCGTTTCCAAACGGACTAACGAGACCCTACAGTAAATCAAGCAGACAATAACACATTATAAACATCAATTTGTTAGGGATGTTGGATCCAACGTGGAGCACGGCATAACTGTCTTTACCAGAGTAATGAATGAAGAAGCACTTTGGTTGTTGTTGCATGTCGTGATGTTTGTAATTTGACTGTCATTCAGAAAAGTATTTCCTGGATCTTCTGATAGTTGATCATGTGACTGTAACTAAACATCTACAGTATTAAGTATTATGTGTAATTATTGAAGAACTGCGTTAATGACAGTATCCATTTGAGTGTTGTCAATAAAGCTAAGATTAAAAAAAAAAAAAAATGTATTTCACCTTTATTTAACCAGGTAGGCTAGTTGAGAACAAGTTCTCATTTACAACTGCAACCTGGCCAAGATAAAGCAAAGCAGTGCGACAAAAACAACAGAGTTACACGTTGGATAAACAAACGAACAGTCAATAACACAATAGAAAAATCTATATATAGTGTGTGCAAATGGAGTACGGAGGTAAGGCAATAAATAGGCCATAGTAGTGAAGTAATTACAATTTAACACTGGAGTGATAGATGTTCAAGTAGAAATACTGGTGTGCAAAAGAGCAAAAAAACGTAAATAAAAACATGGGGATGAGGTAGGCAGTTGGATGGGCTATTTACAGATGGGCTGTGTACAGCTGCAGCGATCGGTAAGCTGCTCAGATAGCTGATGCTTAAAGTTAGTGAGGGAGATATATGTCTCCAACTTCAGCGATTTTTGCAATTCGTTGCAGTCATTGGCAGCAGAGAACTGGAAGGAAAGGCGGCCAAAGGAGGTGTTGGCTTTGGGGATGACCAGTGAGATATACCTCCTGGAGCGCGTGCTATGGGTGGGTGTTGCTATGGTGACCAGTGAGCTGAGTGAAGTCGGCCTAGCAAAGACTTATAGATGACCTGGAGCCAGTGGGTTTGGCGACGAATATGTATACCAGGTCGATTAGAAAGGCCTGCTCGCAGAAGTGTTCTAGGGAGCATGTGACAGTGATGAGGGGTGGCCGTTTGACCGCAAACCCATAACGGATGCAGGCGATGAGGCAGTGATCGCTGAGATCCTGATTGAAAACAGCAGAGGTGTATTTGGAGGGCAAGTTGGTCAGGATAATATCTATGAGGGTGCCCATGTTTACAGATTTAGGGGTTGTACCTGGTGGGTTCCTTGATAATTTGTGTGAGATTGAGGGCATCTAGCTTGAATTGTAGGACGGCCGGGGTGTTAACCTCACTAGGGTAGGGGGCACTGTTTTCACCTCCGGATGAAAAGCGTGCCAAAGTAAACTTGGTAGATTTGGATAGAAAACACTCTAAAGTTTCCAAAACAATGTCTGTGAGTATAACAGAACTGATATGACAGGCGAAAACCTGAGAAAAATACATCCAGGAAGTGGGATTTGTTGTTGTTGTAGTTTTCCATTGACTGCCTATACAGATTCCATTGACTTAGGTCTCAAATTGCACTTCCTAGGGCTTCCACTAGATGTCAACAGTCTTTAGAAATAGTTTCAGGCTTGCATCCTGAAAAATGAGAGTGTAAGACCACTCTGAATGAGTGGACCATTCAGTATCTCAGAGATTTTTCATGCGCGAGACCGAGAGCGCACCTTTCTTGTTTACCTTTTATATTGACGACGTTATTGTCCGGTTGAAATGTTATATATTATTTAGGCTAAAAACAACCTGAGGATTGATTATAAACATCGTTTGACATGTTTCTACGAACTTTACTGATACTTTTCGGATTTTTCGTCTGGCTGTTGTGATTGCCTTTGAGCCTGTGGATTACTGAACAAAACGCATGAACAAAACGGAGGTTTTTGGATATAAAGAGAGACTTTATCGAACAAAACAAACATTTATTGAGTAAATGGGAGTCTTGTGAGTTGCAACGATATGAAGATCATCAAAAGTAAGTGATTCATTTTATCGCTATTTCTGACTTGTGTAACTCCTCTACTTGGCTGGTAACTGTTTGTAATGATTTGTCTGCTGGGCACTGTTCTCAGATAATCGCATGGTATGCTTTCACGGTAAAGCCTTTATGAAATCTGACACCGTGGTTTGATTAACAAGAAGTTAATCTTTAAACCGATGTATAACACTTGAATGTTTTATGAATTCTTATAATGAGTATTTCTGTTTTTGAATTTGGTGCTCTGCAATTTCCCTGGATGTTGGCCATGTGGGACGGTAGCGTCCCACACCCCCTAGAGAGGTTAAGCATATCCCAGTTTAGGTCACCTAACAGAACAAACTCTGAAGATAGATGGGGGCCAATCAATTCACATATGGTGTCCAGGGCAGCTGGGAGCTGAGGGGGGTCTGTAACAGGCGGCAACAGTGAGAGACTTATTTCTGGAGAGATTCATTTTTTAAATTAAAAGCTCGAACTGTTTGGGCTTAGACCTGGAATGTATGATAAAACATTGCAGGCCATCTCTGCAGTAGATTGCAACTCCTCTCATTTTGATGGAAAATGTTGTAGTTGGGGATGGAAATTTCAGAATTTTTGGTGACCTTCCAAAGCCAGGATTCAGACACGGCAAGGACATCAAGGTTGGCGGAGTGTGCTAAAGCAGTGAGTAAAACAAACTTAGGGAGGAGGCTTCTGATGTTAACATGCATGAAACCAAGGCTTTTACGGTTACAGAAGTCAACAAATGAGAGCGCCTGGGGACACACAGGGCCTGGGATAACCTCTACATCACCAGAGGAGTAGGGTGAGGGTACGGCAAAAGGCTTTCAGAACTGGTCGGCTCCCTCCCTCTAGTCAGGTTATAGTGACGACTGGCTCCCTCCCTCCAGTCAGGTTATAGTGACGACTGGCTCCCTCCCTCTAGTCAGGTTATAGTGATGACTGGCTCCCTCCCTCTAGTCAGGTTATAGTGATGACTGGCTCCCTCTAGTCAGGTTATAGTGATGACTGGCTCCCTCCCTCTAGTCAGGTTATAGTGACGACTGGCTCCCTCCCTCCAGTCAGGTTATAGTGACGACTGGCTCCCTCCCTCCAGTCAGGTTATAGTGATGACTGGCTCCCTCCCTCCAGTCAGGTTATAGTGATGACTGGCTCCCTCCCTCTAGTCAGGTTATAGTGATGACTGGCTCCCTCCCTCTAGTCAGGTTATAGTGATGACTGGCTCCCTCCCTCTAGTCAGGTTATAGTGATGACTGGCTCCCTCTAGTCAGGTTATAGTGATGACTGGCTCCCTCTAGTCAGGTTATAGTGATGACTGGCTCCCTCCCTCTAGTCAGGTTATAGTGACGACTGGCTCCCTCCCTCCAGTCAGGTTATAGTGACGACTGGCTCCCTCCCTCCAGTCAGGTTATAGTGACGACTGGCTCCCTCCCTCCAGTCAGGTTATAGTGACGACTGGCTCCCTCCCTCCAGTCAGGTTATAGTGATGACTGGCTCCCTCCCTCTAGTCAGGTTATAGTGATGACTGGCTCCCTCCCTCTAGTCAGGTTATAGTGACGACTGGCTCCCTCCCTCCAGTCAGGTTATAGTGACGACTGGCTCCCTCCCTCCAGTCAGGTTATAGTGACGACTGGCTCCCTCCCTCCAGTCAGGTTATAGTGACGACTGGCTCCCTCCCTCCAGTCAGGTTATAGTGACGACTGGCTCCCTCCCTCCAGTCAGGTTATAGTGACGACTGGCTCCCTCCCTCCAGTCAGGTTATAGTGACGACTGGCTCCCTCCCTCCAGTCAGGTTATAGTGACGACTGGCTCCCTCCCTCCAGTCAGGTTATAGTGACGACTGGCTCCCTCCCTCCAGTCAGGTTATAGTGACGACTGGCTCCCTCCCTCCAGTCAGGTTATAGTGACGACTGGCTCCCTCCCTCCAGTCAGGTTATAGTGACGACTGGCTCCCTCCCTCCAGTCAGGTTATAGTGACGACTGGCTCCCTCCCTCCAGTCAGGTTATAGTGACGACTGGCTCCCTCCCTCCAGTCAGGTTATAGTGACGACTGGCTCCCTCCCTCTAGTCAGGTTATAGTGATGACTGGCTCCCTCCCTCTAGTCAGGTTATAGTGACGACTGGCTCCCTCCCTCCAGTCAGGTTATAGTGACGACTGGCTCCCTCCCTCCAGTCAGGTTATAGTGACGACTGGCTCCCTCCCTCCAGTCAGGTTATAGTGACGACTGGCTCCCTCCCTCCAGTCAGGTTATAGTGACGACTGGCTCCCTCCCTCCAGTCAGGTTATAGTGACGACTGGCTCCCTCCCTCCAGTCAGGTTATAGTGACGACTGGCTCCCTCCCTCCAGTCAGGTTATAGTGACGACTGGCTCCCTCCCTCTAGTCAGGTTATAGTGACGACTGGCTCCCTCCCTCTAGTCAGGTTATAGTGACGACTGGCTCCCTCCCTCCAGTCAGGTTATAGTGACGACTGGCTCCCTCCAGTCAGGTTATAGTGACGACTGGCTCCCTCCAGTCAGGTTATAGTGATGACTGGCTCCCTCTAGTCAGGTTATAGTGATGACTGGCTCCCTCCAGTCAGGTTATAGTGACGACTGGCTCCCTCCCTCTAGTCAGGTTATAGTGACGACTGGCTCCCTCCCTCCAGTCAGGTTATAGTGATGACTGGCTCCCTCCCTCTAGTCAGGTTATAGTGATGACTGGCTCCCTCCCTCTAGTCAGGTTATAGTGATGACTGGCTCCCTCCCTCTAGTCAGGTTATAGTGATGACTGGCTCCCTCTAGTCAGGTTATAGTGACGACTGGCTCCCTCCCTCCAGTCAGGTTATAGTGACGACTGGCTCCCTCCAGTCAGGTTATAGTGATGACTGGCTCCCTCCAGTCAGGTTATAGTGATGACTGGCTCCCTCTAGTCAGGTTATAGTGATGACTGGCTCCCTCCAGTCAGGTTATAGTGACGACTGGCTCCCTCCCTCTAGTCAGGTTATAGTGACGACTGGCTCCCTCCCTCCAGTCAGGTTATAGTGATGACTGGCTCCCTCCCTCTAGTCAGGTTATAGTGATGACTGGCTCCCTCCCTCTAGTCAGGTTATAGTGATGACTGGCTCCCTCCCTCTAGTCAGGTTATAGTGATGACTGGCTCCCTCTAGTCAGGTTATAGTGACGACTGGCTCCCTCCCTCTAGTCAGGTTATAGTGACGACTGGCTCCCTCCCTCTAGTCAGGTTATAGTGACGACTGGCTCCCTCCCTCTAGTCAGGTTATAGTGACGACTGGCTCCCTCCCTCCAGTCAGGTTATAGTGACGACTGGCTCCCTCCCTCCAGTCAGGTTATAGTGATGACTGGCTCCCTCCCTCTAGTCAGGTTATAGTGATGACTGGCTCCCTCCCTCCAGTCAGGTTATAGTGACGACTGGCTCCCTCCCTCCAGTCAGGTTATAGTGACGACTGGCTCCCTCCCTCCAGTCAGGTTATAGTGACGACTGGCTCCCTCCCTCTAGTCAGGTTATAGTGACGACTGGCTCCCTCCAGTCAGGTTATGTTGACGACTGGCTCCCTCCAGTCAGGTTATGTTGACGACTGGCTCCCTCCAGTCAGGTTATGTTGACGACTGGCTCCCTCCAGTCAGGTTATGTTGACGACTGGCTCCCTCCAGTCAGGTTATGTTGACGACTGGCTCCCTCCAGTCAGGTTATGTTGACGACTGGCTCCCTCCAGTCAGGTTATGTTGACGACTGGCTCCCTCCAGTCAGGTTATGTTGACGACTGGCTCCCTCCAGTCAGGTTATGTTGACGACTGGCTCCCTCCAGTCAGGTTATGTTGACGACTGGCTCCCTCCAGTCAGGTTATGTTGACGACTGGCTCCCTCCAGTCAGGTTATGTTGACGACTGGCTCCCTCCAGTCAGGTTATGTTGACGACTGGCTCCCTCCAGTCAGGTTATGTTGACGACTGGCTCCCTCCAGTCAGGTTATGTTGACGACTGGCTCCCTCCAGTCAGGTTATGTTGACGACTGGCTCCCTCCAGTCAGGTTATAGTGATGACTGGCTCCCTCCAGTCAGGTTATAGTGATGACTGGCTCCCTCCAGTCAGGTTATAGTGATGACTGGCTCCCTCTAGTCAGGTTATAGTGATTTTGGGGCTCCCGAGTGGCGCAGCGGACACTGCATCTCAGTGCTTGAGGCTTCACTACAGACACCCTGGTTCAAATCCAGGCTGTAACACAACCGGCCGTGATTGGGAGTTCCATAGGGCGGCGCACAATTGGCCCAGCGTTGTCCGGGGTAGGCAGTCATTGTAAATAAGAATTTGTTCTTAACTGACTTGTCTAGTTAAATAAAGGTTACATTTAAAAAAATAGTTTCATGACAAACCATTTTTTACAAATCCGGCAAGGCACCAATTTTGAGAAGGGTTTAAAACAAAGGTTTCAAACCAATTCATGAATGTAATTGAATCTAGGTATGTCTTGCCTTTAATGTAATGGCATGAAAAACAATTGTCTGAATATTATACAATGACTTATCAACAGCTCTAATAATTTGCCTCCACAGGAAATCTACACTGGCAGTTATAGAATATACTATATATCCTAGAAACCTGGTTAAACTATCATTATGACATCCTGGATGAATTCTAGAATATACTATACATCCTAGAAACCTGGTTAATCTATCATTATGACATCATGGATGAATTCTAGAATATACTATATATCCTAGAAACCTGGTTAAACTATCATTATGACATCATGGATGAATTCTAGTATATACTATACAGCCTAGAAACCTGGTTAAACTATCATTATGACACCATGGATGAATTCTAGAATATACTATATAGCCTAGAAACCTGGTTAAACTATCATTATGACATCATGGATGAATTCTAGAATATACTATATAGCCTAGAAACCTGGTTAAACTATCATTATGACATCATGGATGAATTCTAGAATATACTATATAGCCTAGAAACCTGGTTAAACTATTATTATGACATCATGGATGAATTCTAGAATATACTATATATCCTAGAAACCTGGTTAAACTATCATTATGACATCATGGATGAATAAATTTGAGTGGTTACACTCCTCCTTCCCCCATCCCTCAGCTGTTTACCAAACCAAGCCTCTGGGCAGCCATTTTGTTACTGTTGGAAAAACCCACACAACCCAGCAATCTGCAGTTCATACAACAACAAAGCTGTCATTCCACCACTGTTTTGGTTATAAGATGATTATGGGGTTGGAGAAATGTAACTACTTTCAAATTCATAGACAGATCTATGGATGCAAGGCCTGACCATCCATGAAATCAACATTATAGTTTTAACTATGTTGAGGCTATACAGTGTTGGTTTACATTTCTAGACATTGGAGTAAAAAAAGCTTATTTGGGGTTCTGATGTGGTACAACAGTTGAACTAAGCTCATGAGGCATGTGGTATATTCTTCAAGAATCAATGGCTATAAATTAATAATTTAAAAGTCCCAAATATAGATGTAGCTATTGCATATTTCCGCTTTAACACCACACATCAGTTCAACAACTGCAGAGTTTGTGCCTCTGTATTTAAGACAGTACTTACTAGTGTTAATCAGGGAACGGTTTCTCAAAACCATCTTATGGCTAAGTTCACCGTTAGAACCATTGGACGCCTTAAGATGCGTTTGGGAAACCGGGCCCAGATGTCCAGTTTCCTCCTCTATCGATGTAACAGTCATCTCCTCCTCATCTTTCACTCCATAAACTGCATCCTCCTCTTCTTTTACTGTGACATCCTCCTCTTTCACTCTGAACGCGTATTTTTCTTCTTTCACAGTAACGGCCTCACCCTCTACTTCTTGTTTTACTGTGATGTCCTCCTCTTCATTAGCAGGAGAGTAGCTCAGTGACCGCATGGTCGGAGATGTTAGCTAGCTAAGCTAATGCTAACTTAACCAGCCCGCTAGCTGAATAATAACAACAACACCGTAAATATGAAATTAAATCGGATAACTAACTAGACGACAGTAGTGGGTTTAAAACACAGTGGCTAATATACACTAACGCGTCTAAAGAGCTTTATTGGTTCGGCTATTTTGTCTAGCAAGCTACCGTGGTGTCTGACTAACTGTTGCTGCTGTTGAAAGAAGAGTTCCGTCCACTAGATTATACGTCACACCAACAGCATCGCCTGAAATTCCCAGACCGCCATCTGCTGACTGGAGTGGGTAACGCAGTTGACTAAAATGTTTATTTGTCAGACAAAAAGTTAAAGGGTAGGAATAAGGAACATCGCTGGTCATAAAATATTCATTACTTTCTTCAGCAATACTAGGAGAGAGGGGTACCCCTACACAGAACTGAACTGGATCAAATATGGTGGACAGAAATACTAGGAGAGAGGGGTACCCCTACACAGAACTGAACTGGATCTAAGATGGCGGACAGAAATACTAGGAGAGAGGGGTACCCCAACACAGAACTGAACTGGATCAAAGATGGAGGACAGAAATACTAGGAGAGAGGGGTACCCCTACACAGAACTGAACTGGATCAAAGATGGTGGACAGAAATACTAGGAGAGAGGGGTACCCCTACACAGAACTGAACTGGGTCAAAGATGGCGGACAGAAATACTAGGAAAGAGGGGTACCCCTACACAGAACTGAACTGGATCAAAGATGGAGGACAGAAATACTAGGAGAGAGGGGTACCCCAACACAGAACTGAACTGGATCTAAGATGGCGGCCAGAAACACTAGGAGAGAGGGGTACCCCTACACAGAACTGAACTGGATCAAAGATGGCGGACAGAAATACTAGGAGAGAGGGGTACCCCTACACAGAACTGAAATGGATCAAAGATGGTGGACAGAAATACTAGGAGAGAGGGGTACCCCTACACAGAACTGAAATGGATCAAAGATGGCGGACAGAAATACTAGGAGAGAGGGGTACCCCTACACAGAACTGAACTGGATCTAAGATGGCGGACAGAAATACTAGGAGAGAGGGGTACCCCTACACAGAACTGATCTGGATCAAAGATGGTGGACAGAAATACTAGGATGGAAGCAAATGTAAGGGATTATAACGTCATAACGAATCATGCAAAAACATGTACATTTGACAGGAATGTTAGTTAATGTAGAGACAAACGATTATGCATTTTTTTTATCGTAAAGTTCATTTACGAAAATTGCGATTTAGCCAGCTAGCTGACTAGCTAACATTAACATTAACCAGCTAGCTGACTAGCTAACATTAACCAGCTAGCTGACTAGCTAACATTAACCAGCTAGCTGACTAGCTAACATTAACCAGCTAGCTGACTAGCTAACATTAACCAGCTAGCTGACTAGCTAACATTAGCCAGCTAGCTGACTAGCTAACATTAACCAACTAGCTGACTAGCTAACATTAGCCAGCTAGCTGACTAGCTTTATGGGTGTTGTGACATGAGTATGAAATTGTCTTTCTGGCTGTTTTAGGGACTCCTGAAACAACCAGCAAACCAGGCTGTCGTTTTGTGAAACAGTGGATGTATAGAATCTAGCCAGCTGAAGAATTTACTGAAAATTGAATGTACAATTTCGTAAGCTTGCCTTGCTGATATTTGCCATGCAGATAGATGAAATAATGTAGCTAGCTATGTTCTAGCTTATTGTGCAGTGGATGATTAAAATACCTGTATGCCTATGGATGTGTAGCTAGCTATCTAGCCGATCTGTGTATGGACCCAAACGTTTGGTATACATATTAGTTCAGAACCTATGAACCTCAGCTATCATAGCCAGTTGTATCAACTTCAAAACAGCGTGAATGACATTAATGAAGCCTATGGATTGAGTAGAATATAATATCATGTTGAGCCAAGGATGCAAGTCGTATATACATGTAGTTATTACCATGCATGAGATCCCCACTTTGTAGCCTGTACATTTAATATATTCACTGATCATGTACTCTACCTTGGCAAATAAAGGTGCAGTTTAGGTATGAATGTCTTTGAGATTATTGTTCAGTCATATCCAATACCAGGAGTATCAAATTCCAGTCTTTGAATGACGCTGTGTCTGCATGTATGTATTACAATTATACACTTCAACAGTGTTTACCAATCTTGGTCCTGGGACATCAATGGTTACACATTGTAACTAATAGACTAGAAACAGGATTTAACTAGTTAATTCATATATACAGAAATATAATGTTAAAAAACAGAACACTACACTTCCTATGCATCATGTAAATACTCTAACACTGGTTCATCTCAACATCTAATGCCCTTCATCTGCATTGATCTGATAAACACAGGATAGGTGGAGTATTTCATCACATTACACTTCATTTCAACCAGTAGAGAATGTGAAACGCTTTATTGAAAAGCTCATTATCCAAGTGTTATAAATACAAGTTTAATCTGTACTTCAATGCACATCTGTTGTGCATTATAAAAACAGAGGAAGAAAGAGGAGGTGGTGAGAGAGGTGTAAAAGACAGAAAGGGAAAGAGGTAAGCACATAGGAGCAGGGAAGGCAGCACATGATTAATGAATCACAGTGCTACATAAATATTCTCTCAGTTCATCACAATCACATAATAGTGTCTCTCGTCGACCCAAAGGTTCTTAAAAGCAGGTGAGGTGGCGATGATGGGACTGGGGGTTGGCATCCTCTCACATCAAAACATACCTGCAGACAAGAGACAGATGGAGAGAGAGAGCATGTTTAAACCTTGTGTTATTATTTTTTATTCTAACATTGTTAGTCATCAATCAGGAGGTGAAATGCAAAACTGACCTTGGATCATTAACTCTGGGACTATTGCATCTCTATCTGTATTTCAATGTAAAGCATCTCTTTAATAATACTTCCTGTATAATATAAACTGACCTTGGATCATTAACTCTGGGACTACTGCATCTCTATCTGTATTTCAATGTAAAGCATCTCTTTAATAATACTTCCTGTTGACCTGACCAAGTGACCTCTCACCTCTGTTCATGCTGTGCCCTCTATGTAGCCAGTTCAGATGCAGGAGGGGTTCACAGACACAGTTGATATAACCTAGAGGATTTAGGGAGAAGAGGAGAGAGGGATGAAGTGAAGGAGAGAGACTGTTATTGAGAAAATAAGGTAGTTAAATCGACAGTGTTCACAGGAATCTGTGTGTGGCCTCACCTGGTGTCCACACCACACTAAGTGGCTGCAGAGTACTTTAAGCTAAAAAACATGAACAGACACACAAGGACAAACAATATAGCGTAGTTATAGAAATAATTAAGTGTCTTACTATTCTCCATGGTTGGCCCTCTTGCCTATTCTTTGAAGGTGGAAGGAGCCACAGTTATATACGCCTGAACCTGCTTACTGCACAACACAATCCATCAATCAGATTGAATCATGAGTGTGTAGGTGTGGGTTATAGGGTGTCTAATTGTTCTACATTTTTTCAATATGGGTGATTTAAAATAGCCTGTTTTGTTTTTGCACAGACATCACACCCTTACCTACACAGCACCCTCACCTGAGAAGTAGAAATCAAAGGGAGAGAAACTGTGAATTGAATAACTGCAGTTGACATAGCTCAGTAAATGGAAGAATACTCTTATTGCAATGTGAATGGCTCTTAAAAGAGCTTTTGGTTGTGCATAGTGACGTCTATGGTGTTGCCAGGGAACAGCACCCTCTTTGAAGAAGTAGGAGGTGAAGATCTCCTGCACACGGATTGGCTCTCTTGCTGCGTTGTTGAACCCCATCCTTGAAACATCCTGCAGAGCAGCAGACTCCTCCTCTGGCACACGGCGGCGAGCTGCAGATCCCCTCCTGGTCCTCGTGTCCATCCTCATGAAGTTACGCAGGACACAGGTAGCCTTCACACACCTGAATTCCTCCAGGAGGCAGTCCTAGATGACCCTGGTCACCCAACCTTGCAGTGCCCTACACGCTAACTGTAGGCAATCGTTCTGAAGGGATCTCCAGTTACAAGGTATCTGTAGGAATATGGAAGACAATGTAATTACTAGACTGTTACATCACCAGGTCATTGTGGATTACTAAAGTATAATATCCCTGATAACAAATCATTATAACATTGGATTGATAGATGCATGGGCACACATATGTACATGTGTAGCATGTGACAATAACAGGATCATATCAAGGATGGCATCACAAATGAATACATAAATACCACTTGAAGCTTGATGATGAGTTTGAATCATTTGAATCAGCTGTGCAGTGTGAAGGCAAAAACAACAATGTGCCCCTCTTTGAGTCCCCAGGACTGAGAACCACTGCTCTTCATTGGGACCTCTTCATATGTAGACTGGCTTTCATAGAGCTCTTTATCTGAGGACAGAAAACCTCACAAGAAACAGACTTCATTATAGTCAAATTACACCACACTGAATATTATGTTACTATTATCTCCGTCCTCACTTCTAGGGACAGGAACTACACAAAAGTACCTGCCCTATCCAGAATAGCCTCCTCTCTCACTGACAGTTGGGGCTGCTATCCTTTCACTCTCCTCCATGGCTGTTAGCTAGCTACCTACAAATGCATGTGGAGTTTGTTTTTTACAGTGATAAATACATCAAGATAGCTAGCTAATATGAAGTTAGGTAGATGGTGATATTTTATTCACTTAGCTAGGTATCTATCTATACAGTATGTGAAGTTGGCTAGATAGCTCATTTAGCAGCTCATTTGAGTTAGCCTGCACTGTAACTAGTTAGCTAATAATACATTGTTGTTTTTTTTACATTTTCAAAATCTATTTACTTACTTACTTGAATAGGTTCTCCCAGCCATGTGGACAATTGGAAACAGGGCAGCAAAGTTTGTTTGTCATCAGATAGTTTTAGAGGATATTACTATTGAACTACAGAAAAACAACTGTCTTTTGTGGCTCTCTCCAGGTAACCAGGACAATAAATCAGAGGAGTGACTGGGGGAGAGGTCTCCACACTCACACAATTCCCCACAGGTCTACTGTGAAACCTCACACCTTCACAATAGTGTTTGAGTCTATTACTCCAGAAAGTACACATGATTGGTCGCCCCCAGGTCCAGAAAGTACCACCTGGAAAACTATCCATGTCCAATTTGAATACATGTGAGGCAGCTCCCAATGGGACCAATCAGATTATACTCAGTCCTATACCGTGTATCCACCTATAACCTACACTGATAAACTACAATTGCATAGCTGTTACTGTGTAACTGCAATGTTGTTTTGACAGCTAAGCTAAAGTTATGTAATAACATAGTAACAAATGTACACTAAATGTAAAATGTTAACATGACTTTATATTCTCAAAATAAATATATTACATTTTGTAAAAGGAGGAATGTAATCGTAAAGCCACATAGCACTATTGGAGTATACTCCACCTCCTGTTTTATAGATGTCATGCTGGCCTGACGAGGTACACATTGTGACACCTGATTGAAGGAGGAAAAATATTAGGACTGATTGAGCTATAGTTTTCAAAAGTGTTTCAATAGTTCTCAATAGCAAATTGCCAACTATTAAAACAAACACAAAAACATTTGCATATTTTTTTCACAAGAAGTATCAGAATAGAATAGCCAGTTTCATTTAGATAAGAGGACGTTAGATTTATAATTACCCATTTGTCTATGTCAGCCCTGGCCAATAAAATCTTTGAGATTGCATCTCTAGTTTTTTGCTTGCATGGAACACAACAAAGATGTTGTTGGCCTCCTCAGCAGCACAGACGACCTTTGTCCAGAAGGCACGGGAGGTGTCTTTGTACCTGCTGTACTATAGCTGTAACGGGTCCTATGTGTAGCTGGTGTAGAGAGTCAGGCGCAGGACAGCAGATATGAGTAATCAATGTACTTTTACTCAAAATGTCAAAAATACAAAGTAAAAAATACACGCACACCATGACAGACCGAAAAAACAATAAACAATCACTCACAAAACCCCATGGGGAAACAGAGGGTTAAATAATGAACCAGTAATTGTGGGAGAGAAATCAGGTGTGTAAAACAAAGACAAAACAAATGGAAAATGAAAAGTGGATCGGCGGTGGCTAGACGGCCGGTGACGTCTGTATATATTTTGATAAAGGTTAGAATCTATGAAACTATGACATTGAGATAAATCTCTCAGCCGTTTGGATTTGATAGTCAGCTATTTAGTCATATGCACAGGTGAGTGTAAACGATGCGTTATTAATCCCAATGTTAAATTAAATGATGTTTTAGGTTGAACACTAGTAGATCTGACGTCACAAAAACGTTTTGCCAACTACAAATTAACACAACAACTTCGAATTGACACGAGATTTGCTATTAAAAGGCTGATCTCTGAGGAAGATTGGGTGTAAACGACTCAACTCGGCCTTGTGTCATAACAGTTTCAAATTGCTATAAGACGATATAATAAATATTATAGTCATGGCGGTAGATAAGACAACGGGTTGATAGTTTTAGACCAATTAATAACGGAACAATCCACAGATAAAGTGGACTTGTAAATCTCGCCTTCAACAACAAAATCAATGGCCTTTTTCAGAAAAAAATGTTTTTTTCCCCTCCTTGGTCAAGCCCACGGGACAGCCACCATTGCTTTTGTAATTGACAAAGTTACTATCGGTTGCAGGATCCATTCTTCTGAAAACATCCGTTTTCCAAATGAAATCAATCAACTGTGTTGTAATAATCTGCAACGTTGTGACATTTCTGCCAGTTGTGTAATTTGGATAACCTTGCCTAATGTCAGTCATCAATGAAGCTTCTTGTTGTTGCTTTACTGAAAGGTCAAATGAGAAGTATGGCGTAGTGTAGGTAGGCCTGACGTCTTCCATGATATGTTGTGACACTTCAAAAAAAAAAAATACTCTACAGTATAAAAGCCATTAACAGTAAAACGAAGCACTCTTTCACAAAAAAGAGGCTTCAGCAACCCACAGAAAGACGCCCACGTTTATATATTGTTTTGGAAAACACATGGTGACGTGTAAATACAAACTTATCATTACAATCTTTATCATCTGTGATGCTGATAATATACAGTGTGTTTTCCATAGCAGTGGAGCCATATCACCTTATAGTCAGAAGAACAATGAGTGTGTCTGGATGTGGAATACGTTGGATCTTGGACAAGCCACAGTGATGGAAAATAAATCACTTCATTCTGTCTTTATTGTATATCATGATATCTGTGAGGCAAGACAATACCATATGTTATGATTAAAAAGACAAACCAAACCTGTTGTGTCATTTGAGGTTAACTAAATGTAGAAATAAGGACAGGGGAGAATAAAGATGATCAGGGGAGAATAGAGGATCAGGGGAGAATAAAGAGGATCAGGGGAGAATAAAGAGGATCAGGGGAGAATAATGAGGACCAGGGGAGAATAAAGAGGATCAGGGGAGAATAAAGAGGACAGGGGAGAATAAAGAGGATCAGGGGAGAATAGAGGGACAGGGGAGAATAGAGGGACAGGGGAGAATAAAGAGGATCAGGGGAGAATAGAGGGACAGGGGAGAATAAAGAGGATCAGGGTAGAATAAAGACGATCAGGGGAGAATAGAGGGACAGGGGAGAATAAAGAGGATCAGGGGAGAATAAAGGGACAGGGGAGAATAAAGAGGATCAGGGGAGAATAAAGAGGATCAGGGGAGAATAAAGAGGACAGGGGAGAATAAAGAGGATCAGGGGAGAATAAAGAGGATCAGGGGAGAATAATGAGGACCAGGGGAGAATAAAGAGGATCAGGGGAGAATAAAGAGGATCAGGGGAGAATAAAGAGGACAGGGGAGAATAAAGAGGATCAGGGGAGAATAAAGAGGATCAGGGGAGAATAAAGAGGATCAGGGGAGAATAGAGGGACAGGGGAGAATAAAGAGGACAGGGGAGAATAAAGAGGATCAGGGGAGAATAAAGAGGATCAGGGGAGAATAATGAGGACCAGGGGAGAATAAAGAGGATCAGGGGAGAATAAAGAGGACAGGGGAGAATAAAGAGGATCAGGGGAGAATAAAGAGGATCAGGGGAGAATAAAGAGGATCAGGGGAGAATAAAGAGGACAGGGGAGAATAAAGAGGATCAGGGGAGAATAAAGAGGATCAGGGGAGAATAAAGAGGATCAGGGGAGAATAGAGGGACAGGGGAGAATAAAGAGGACAGGGGAGAATAAAGAGGATCAGGGGAGAATAGAGGGACAGGGGAGAATAAAGAGGATCAGGGGAGAATAGAGGGACAGGGGAGAATAAAGAGGATCAGGGGAGAATAAAGAGGATCAGGGGAGAATAAAGAGGATCAGGGGAGAATAAAGAGGACAGGGGAGAATAAAGAGGATCAGGGGAGAATAAAGAGGATCAGGGGAGAATAAAGAGGATCAGGGGAGAATAAAGAGGACAGGGGAGAATAAAGAGGATCAGGGGAGAATAAAGAGGATCAGGGGAGAATAAAGAGGACAGGGGAGAATAAAGAGGACAGGGGAGAATAAAGAGGATCAGGGGAGAATAAAGAGGATCAGGGGAGAATAAAGAGGATCAGGGGAGAATCAATGTACCTTTAGCAAATCAGATTTATTTTAAAGTTATCAATTTGTACAGTATATGCTGAAACCATAAATACATGTTATGGTAGATGTCGTATTACATGATGGAATCTTCCATATTCTAAAATGTAACATATACAGTATATTATATGCAGTATGATCAGTAGAAAACTGCTACCTAACCTGTTCACTGCGAGAGTAAAAGCACAACAACATGTTTGTATTATAAACATAGAGCAACAGGGAGAAGTGTATTCCTAGTACAAAAGTAAATCAGTATCAAAGTGCTTTTTGAATAGGTGGTTATATAATCAGCATTTACAAACAACAAGGGACTTTGCAGTTATGATGTCTGCAGCTCAACTCATTCAACCAATTAGGCAACAGCACACAGCCAAGTCTTGGTGGTTGTCCACTGAATCCTGAAAGAGAAGACGACTTCAAGAATGACGCAACTGTAGATCACAGAGAAAGAACAACAGTACAGCACTTTATCCAGGCTGAGAGGTATGAAGGGGCTGGTCATTTTCTGGCCCTGTAGGCTAGAATTAGAATCCTGAACATAATGTGAGGTGCAGTAGGGAGCCTGTCCAGGGTGCTAATCAGTGGACGGGAATCTGAGAATGCAGGGATTCCAGCAGGGTGAGAGTTGAAATAGTCAAATCTGGAGCTGACAAGGGCTGGAATGTAAATGACATGTGATCATCTGGGATGATGTAACAATGAGAATGGGCAGGTATTCCTTAGGGCTGGAATGTAAATGATGTAACAATGAGAATGAGCAGGTATTCCTTAGGGCTGGAATGTAAATGATGTAACAATGAGAATGAGCAGGTATTCCTTAGGGCTGGTATGTAAATGATGTAACAATGAGAATGAGCAGGTATTCCTTAGGGCTGGAATGTAAATGATGTAACAATGAGAATGAGCAGGTATTCCTTAGGGCTGGAATGTAAATGATGTAACAATGAGAATGAGCAGGTATTCCTTAGGGCTGGTATGTAAATGATGTAACAATGAGAATGAGCAGGTATTCCTTAGGGCTGGAATGTAAATGATGTAACAATGAGAATGAGCAGGTATTCCTTAGGGCTGGTATGTAAATGATGTAACAATGAGAATGGGCAGGTATTCCTTAGGGCTGGAATGTAAATGATGTAACAATGAGAATGGGCAGGTATTCCTTAGGGCTGGAATGTAAATGATGTAACAATGAGAATGAGCAGGTATTCTTTAGGGCTGGAATGTAAATGATGTAACAATGAGAATGAGCAGGTATTCTTTAGGGCTGGTATGTAAATGATGTAACAATGAGAATGAGCAGGTATTCCTTAGGGCTGGTATGTAAATGATGTAACAATGAGAATGAGCAGGTATTCCTTAGGGCTGGTATGTAAATGATGTAACAATGAGAATGAGCAGGTATTCCTTAGGGCTGGTATGTAAATGATGTCACAATGAGAATGAGCAGGTATTCCTTAGGGCTGGAATGTAAATGATGTAACAATGAGAATGGGCAGGTATTCCTTAGGGCTGGAATGTAAATGATGTAACAATGAGAATGAGCAGGTATTCTTTAGGGCTGGAATGTAAATGATGTAACAATGAGAATGAGCAGGTATTCTTTAGGGCTGGTATGTAAATGATGTAACAATGAGAATGAGCAGGTATTCCTTAGGGCTGGTATGTAACTGATGTAACAATGAGAATGGGCAGGTATTCCTTAGGGCTGGAATGTAAATGATGTAACAATGAGAATGGGCAGGTATTCCTTAGGGCTGGAATGTAAATGATGTAACAATGAGAATGAGCAGGTATTCCTTAGGGCTGGAATGTAAATGATGTAACAATGAGAATGAGCAGGTATTCCTTAGGGCTGGAATGTAAATGATGTAACAATGAGAATGAGCAGGTATTCCTTAGGGCTGGTATGTAAATGATGTAACAATGAGAATGAGCAGGTATTCCTTAGGGCTGGAATGTAAATGATGTAACAATGAGAATGAGCAGGTATTCCTTAGGGCTGGAATGTAAATGATGTAACAATGAGAATGAGCAGGTATTCCTTAGGGCTGGAATGTAAATGATGTAACAATGAGAATGAGCAGGTATTCCTTAGGGCTGGAATGTAAATGATGTAACAATGAGAATGAGCAGGTATTCCTTAGGGCTGGAATGTAAATGATGTAACAATGAGAATGAGCAGGTATTCTTTAGGGCTGGTATGTAAATGATGTAACAATGAGAATGAGCAGGTATTCCTTAGGGCTGGAATGTAAATGATGTAACAATGAGAATGGGCAGGTATTCCTTAGGGCTGGTATGTAAATGATGTAACAATGAGAATGAGCAGGTATTCCTTAGGGCTGGAATGTAAATGATGTAACAATGAGAATGAGCAGGTATTCCTTAGGGCTGGAATGTAAATGATGTAACAATGAGAATGGGCAGGTATTCCTTAGGGCTGGAATGTAAATGATGTAACAATGAGAATGAGCAGGTATTCTTTAGGGCTGGAATGTAAATGATGTAACAATGAGAATGAGCAGGTATTCTTTAGGGCTGGTATGTAAATGATGTAACAATGAGAATGAGCAGGTATTCCTTAGGGCTGGTATGTAAATGATGTAACAATGAGAATGAGCAGGTATTCCTTAGGGCTGGTATGTAAATGATGTAACAATGAGAATGAGCAGGTATTCCTTAGGGCTGGTATGTAAATGATGTAACAATGAGAATGAGCAGGTATTCCTTAGGGCTGGAATGTAAATGATGTAACAATGAGAATGGGCAGGTATTCCTTAGGGCTGGAATGTAAATGATGTAACAATGAGAATGAGCAGGTATTCTTTAGGGCTGGAATGTAAATGATGTAACAATGAGAATGAGCAGGTATTCTTTAGGGCTGGTATGTAAATGATGTAACAATGAGAATGAGCAGGTATTCCTTAGGGCTGGTATGTAAATGATGTAACAATGAGAATGAGCAGGTATTCCTTAGGGCTGGAATGTAAATGATGTAACAATGAGAATGGGCAGGTATTCCTTAGGGCTGGAATGTAAATGATGTAACAATGAGAATGAGCAGGTATTCCTTAGGGCTGGAATGTAAATGATGTAACAATGAGAATGAGCAGGTATTCCTTAGGGCTGGAATGTAAATGATGTAACAATGAGAATGAGCAGGTATTCCTTAGGGCTGGAATGTAAATGATGTAACAATGAGAATGAGCAGGTATTCTTTAGGGCTGGTATGTAAATGATGTAACAATGAGAATGAGCAGGTATTCCTTAGGGCTGGAATGTAAATGATGTAACAATGAGAATGGGCAGGTATTCCTTAGGGCTGGTATGTAAATGATGTAACAATGAGAATGAGCAGGTATTCCTTAGGGCTGGAATGTAAATGATGTAACAATGAGAATGAGCAGGTATTCCTTAGGGCTGGAATGTAAATGATGTAACAATGAGAATGAGCAGGTATTCCTTAGGGCTGGAATGTAAATGATGTAACAATGAGAATGAGCAGGTATTCCTTAGGGCTGGAATGTAAATGATGTAACAATGAGAATGAGCAGGTATTCCTTAGGGCTGGAATGTAAATGATGTAACAATGAGAATGGGCAGGTATTCCTTAGGGCTGGAATGTAAATGATGTAACAATGAGAATGAGCAGGTATTCCTTAGGGCTGGAATGTAAATGATGTAACAATGAGAATGGGTGGGCATTCCCTCGGATGAAGAGCATCTCCGTGTTGCTGATTATGTGATGTCATCCAGGTGGAAATGTCAGCTGCATATCTGATGGAGGAAAAGAGATAAGAGATAAGTTGAATGTCCTGTCAATATGTTGATCTATATGTAGTGTACATGTTGAGTGTCCTGTCAATATGTTGATCTATATGTACTGTACATGTTGAGTGTCCTGTCAATATGTTGATCTATATGTACTGTACATGTGTGTATGTATATATATATATCTTGGTCTATATGTAACCAATGTGAAATGGCTAGTTAGTTAGCGGTGATGCGCGCAAATAGTGTTTCAATCGGGTGACATCACTCGCTCTGAGACCTGAAGTGGTTGTTCCCCTTCCTCTGCAAGGGCCGTGGCTTTTGTGGCGCGATGGGTAACGATGCTTCTTGGGGTGTCAGTTGTTGATGTGTGCAGAGGGTCCCTGGTTCAAGCCCAGGTTTGGGCGAGGAGAGGGACGGAAACTATACTGTTACATATATTTTTTTGTATTTTAATTTCTATTATTATTGTCATTATAGTGTTTTGTGGTTGAGGGGTGGGGGGAGGTTGATGGGGATGATGGAGGTGCTGGGGGTGTCCTATTGAGGGTTGATGGGGAGGGTGGAGGTGCTGGGGGTGTCCTATTGAGGGTTGATGGGGAGGGTGGAGGTGCTGGGGGTGTCCTATTGAGGGTTGATGGGGAGGGTGGAGGTGCTGGGGGTGTCCTATTGAGGGTTGATGGGGAGGGTGGAGGTGCTGGGGGTGTCCTATTGATGGTTGATGGAGAGGGTGGAGGTGCTGGGGGTGTCCTATTGATGGTTGATGGGGAGGGTGGTGGTGCTGGGGGTGTCCTATTGATGGTTGATGGGGAGGGTGGAGGTGCTGGGGGTGTCCTATTGATGGTTGATGGAGAGGGTGGAGGTGCTGGGGGTGTCCTATTGAGGGTTGATGGGGAGGGTGGAGGTGCTGGGGGTGTCCTATTGATGGTTGATGGATAGGGTGGAGGTGCTGGGGGTGTCCTATTGAGGGTTGATGGGGAGGGTGGAGGTGCTGGGGGTGTCCTATTGAGGGTTGATGGGGAGGGTGGAGGTGCTGGGGGTGTCCTATTGAGGGTTGATGGGGAGGTGCTGGGGGTGTCCTATTGAGGGTTGATGGGGAGGGTGGAGGTGCTGGGGGTGTCCTATTGATGGTTGATGGGGAGGGTGGAGGTGCTGGGGGTGTCCTATTGAGGGTTGATGGGGAGGGTGGAGGTGCTGGGGGTGTCCTATTGAGGGTTGATGGGGAGGGTGGAGGTGCTGGGGGTGTCCTATTGAGGGTTGATGGGGAGGGTGGAGGTGCTGGGGGTGTCCTATTGAGGGTTGATGGGGAGGGTGGAGGTGCTGGGGGTGTCCTATTGATGGTTGATGGGGAGGGTGGATGGTGTTTGCTACGCCAGCATGGTGTGTGCAAAGCCTGGGTTGTGGGTTTGATTCCCACGGGGGGCCAGTACGAAAAAAATAAAATTACAAAAAATGCATGAAATGAAATGTCTGCATTCACTACTGTAAGTCGCTCTGGATAAGAGTGTCTGCTAAATGACTAAAATGTAAAATAGCCTTGCTGAAATCCCCCCCCCCCCTTTTTATTTTGTGGCTAGAGTCAAATACTTTCTATAGCACAAACTTCACATCAGGATAGGCAACCGAAATGAATCATTAATAGACTAATACACGTGAAACACATAGCCAAACCGAAAACTGCAGACATTACTAGTGCCTCCCCACGATCAAACCGTCATGAAAAATAAAATGAAACGTAGCCTGACGTGATCAGAAACTTCAACTAGCAAGCAAGTCGCAGCAATGAAGAATTCGGCACAACACCGAAGCCAAAATAAAAAATACATTTTACTCAACTGCGTTACCCACTCCAGTCAGCAGATGGCGGAAGAAGAATTGAGTGTGTGCGCGTTCACGCGAAAGGTGGCCAAAAAGGCTTCTCAACAGCTTTTACCCCCAAGCCATAAGACTCCCGAACAGGTAATCAAATGGCTACCCGGAGTATTTGCATTGTGCCGCCCCCCCAACCCCTCTTTTACGCTGCTGCTACTCTCTGTTTATCATATATGTATGTCACTTTAACTACACATTCATGTATATACTACCTCAATTAGCCCGACTAACCGGTGCCTGTATATAGCCTCCCTACTGAAAAAAATATATACATTTTACTCAACTGCGGTACCCACTCCAGTCAGCAGATGGCGGTCTGGGAATTTAAGGTAATGCTGTTGGTGTGACGTATAATTTAGTGGACGGAACTCTTCTTTTTTAAAAAATTTTTTAAGTTTGCACAAATCTTTATTTAACTTGCTGTAAATAACAGTAACATGCAAAACATAAACATAACATAACATAACAGCCAGAGGGAATCCAAAGAAATTAGAGAAAAAAAAAAAAAAAAAAAAAACTATTATATCAAATCAAATACAGACATATATCGAATACATTTTTTTGACATATTGTTTTGTATACGTTTTAAAGATTCTACGTACTGTTCCAAATCAGATAAAAAAATTAAGAAAAGGGGCTTTTTCTTCATAAATTTTGATTTATGGATAAAAGATTTTCCTAATAAAATAAAGAGATTTATGACATACTCACGTTCAATTGTGGAATCAGTGTAGTAAAATAATATGTCAAACTTAGTAATATCAATGGTTGTATGCAATTTGCGGCTAAGATATAGTTTTACATCAGTCCAAAACACTTCACTATATAAACAATTACAGAATAAGTGTTCAATAGATTCAGTTTCTAGTTCACAAAAACTGCATTCACTGGTAACGTCAAATATATATTTAGAAATCAAGCTATTACACGGATAGCATCTATGGATTATCTTAAAGGAGATCTCCTTTACTTTATTGGTCACCATAAATCTGTGTGGAGTGAGCCAAGCACGGCGCCAGTTTACATCAAACGATGAAGCCCAACAAAATATCGCAGAGGGAATAGACTTCCTGTAGAAAATATCCCTTATTAAACGATTGTTGAATTTCGTATCTAGTAAACCAATGCCATTCACCTGAATATCGCTTACAATCGGAGATATTCCAAAATATGCATTATTCTGAAGTAAAGTTTTTATCCCACTAGGTATAGCTTTAATAACAGTGTCATATTCCTTGCTTGAAACCTCAAAGTTGTATATTTCCATAAATTCTCTCCGTGTAAATAGATTCCCACTGTTATTAACCAATTGGCTGACAAGAACAATGTTTTTCGAGAACCATTTATGGTTAAATAACATCTTATTTCTATGTAATATTGACCCATTGTTCCAAATAAAACATTTATGAGGTGAAAAGTTGTGTTTATACAACAAAGCCCAGCACATTAAAGCCTGCTTGTGAAAAACCGCCAGTTTCACAGGAATTTTACCCAAAATATATGGACATTGTAGTAAAAAATTAAGCCCGCCGAACTTCTGAAAAACAAAATGAGGTATAATATTCCAGAAGCTATGAGGATTTTTTATGTACCTTTTAATCCAGTTGACCTTTGATATCTGATTGAAGAGAGTGAAATCTAAGACATTTAGACCGCCATCACAAACCCTGTTGGTGATAACATCTCTTTTTATCTTATGTGGCTTGTTTTTCCATATGAAGTTGTACAAAAGCCTATCTAAGGTACAGCAAGTGGATTTGGGAATGTCAATAGATGAAAAAAGATAGGATGCACGAGATAGGCCCTCAGCTTTGGATAAAAGCACCCTTCCTTGAAGACTTAAATCCCTCCCTAACCATGAGGATAATTTTTTTTTGACAGATTCAGTTACAGAGTTCAAATTAAGATCATTCATAGCCTTAAGATTTTTGGTGATCTTTACACCGAGGTAGGTTAGGGTATCTTTTTCAGAGATGTTACAATCTGCTGGGTTGACAGCTCCTTTCACAACAAACAACTCACATTTGGAAAGATTTAAAGTCAAGCCTGAGATTTTGGAGAACTGCTTCACGATATCCAATGCTAATCTAGCTTGAGATACATTTTTCAAAAAAAGTGAGGTGTCATCCGCCAGTTGGGATATCTTGATCTCTCTGGACTGGAATGTAATGCCTTCAAATGGACTTTTATGAACTAATGAGCATAACATTTGAGAAACTAACAAAAATAAAAAAGGTGAAATTGGACAACCTTGTCGTATTCCTTTGTAAATGTTAAATCTTGAGGATGTTCCATGACAGAGTTTGATACAGCTATTGCCACCATTATACAGAGTTCTAATAGCATCAACAAAGAAACGACCAAATTTCAAATGCTTAAGACAATCAAAGATAAAATTGTGACTTACTGTATCAAATGCTTTCTGAAAATCCAGAAATAGGATAACAGGGAAGTCATCTAATAGATCACGATACTCAACCAAGTCTAATATCAGCCTCAGATTATTAGATATATGGCACCCTTTCATAAACCCTGATTGACATTCATCAATCAGATCATTTAAGCAAGACTTTAACCTTTTTGCAAAGATTAAGGCTATAATTTTGTAGTCGTTATTTAGGAGTGTGATTGGACGCCAATTATCAATACTTAGGAGATCCTTGTGTGGTTTAGGTATAAGAGTAATAACCCCTTGCTTCAGAGAGGCAGGTAGTTCTCCCTTCTTTATAGCCTCCTTAAAGGTTTCAAGTAAAAAAGGTGCTATTTCTTCAAAGAAGGTTTTGTAAAATTCAGAGGTTAATCCATCACAACCTGGAGATTTGTTCTTTTTTAACTGAGCAACCCCGTACTGGATGTCCATAATGGATAAATCTTGGCAACAAGACTGATTGAGTTCTTCACTAATCGAATTAACATTCTCTATAGAATCAAGGAGATCCTTAGAGTCACTCAAATTGTTATCTAAGGAGTAAAGATTCTCATAAAATTTAGTGGTAAATTCTGATAACAACTCTCTATCCTCAGTGGTAACCCCATTAATTTTAAGTTTCCGAAGTGTGTTGAGTTCCCCTCTCCTCTTCTCCAAATTAAAAAAGTATCTACTGTTCTTTTCTCCTTTTTCAAGCCATTGTTTTCTAGATCTTATGAAAGCTCCTCTAGCCTTTTCCTCATACAATGTATCTAGTTGATTCTGTAAATCATTCAATTTAAATTTCTCATTAAGATCAAGATGTTCAATCTCTGTGATAACGGCAATTGTCCTAGAGAGTTCAGCTACCTCACATCTCCTTCTTAAAGAAAGCCGTTTTCCATAAGTAATACAGGCTGAGCGGATTTTAAATTTCAGCAGTTCCCAATATTTCCCATATTCTGCATTAGATGTAGCTAAACTCCAGTAAACAGAAATTAGATTCTTAATCACATTTTTTAAATCATCATGCAATAACAATGAGTTATTTAGTTTCCAGTAACCACCAGAGTATTTCTTACCATCATTACTGCATATTCTTACAGTCAACCATATGACTTTATGATCCGTCAGGACTGCAGGCAGTATTTTCACCTCTACATTTTGGGCACAAGACTAGAGGTTATCACCCACAAATCAATTCTTGATTGTAAGAAATGATCTCTATTACTCCATGTGTATTGTATCTCTCCAGGGTTTTTTACTCTCCATATGTCAATTAAGTCCAGGCTTTGGCAGAAATTCACCAACTTGTTCACACCAATGTTAGGCCTATGAGGCAATCTATCAGTCTCATTAGAATAAACCATATTAAAATCTCCACCAACTATTATCTGACTGGATGGATATTTTCTCAGAAGATTTTTAAGAATTTCTTCAATTTCCTCTAGAAGTAAGTTATTTGGAGGACTAGAACAGTATCCATATACATTACACAACACAAATAATCTGTCCATGTGGTTGATGACCGCTACTAGCCAATGTCCATTGGAGTCCATTTGAGTAAACAAAAATTTCCCTTTGAAATTGTGTGCTAAAATTGCAACCCCAGCTGAATGATTTGTCCCGTGGGCCAAAAAAATGTCACTACCCCACTGATTTTTCCAATAATTATAGTCCTCTTTGCATGAATGTGTTTCTTGAACGAATACAAGATCTGCGTTGCAGTCCTTACAAAACAAAAAAAAGCTTTTCTCTTCAACAGGTTACGTATCCCCCTGGCATTGATTGACATAAACTTCAAGTCCATATCTATAGAATAGAAAGAAAAATCCTATGCAATCTCAACTTTACCCTCTCTATAAAAAGTTGCTTCATATATGTATTAACAGAATTCTTAACTTGTAAAATACTAACACCATGTTTCAAAAGTAGAACGTTCAGTTTGCAGTGGGGAAGGAACTACCTTGTAAACCTACCGACAGAACAAATCAAATCACCCCGGTCGTATTTCTTTACCGTTGGCGAAAAAAGCTCTGATTCCCCTGTAGTATCCACCGTTTCCTTGATTTCGGGCCTGTTGTACGAGAGGCCACAATTTTGCCTTTGCTGCCTTGTCTGCTGCAGTCAAGTCCTCACCGAATCTAAGTTTTCTTTCTTTCAGAAAGGCGCTTTCCTTTGCTTTCTTCCAAACTGCATCTCTCGCTGTGCGAAAAGCAAACTGGATGATGATCGATCGGCTGACGATGGCATCTTGTTTCTTCCCAATACGATGAGCGACATCCACAGCCATATCCATATATCCACCGGGGAAGTCCGGTGCCACACGGTTACAGATGTCTCTTACTAAGCGCTTCACATTCTCATCCTGGTTCTCGGGGACACCGTAAAGCCGTAGACCCCACCTTCTCCGGTATCGCTCTGCTTCCGATAAGCGCTCTTGCATGTCTGCGATGGTCTTCTCCTGAGCAATGCATTTCTCAGACGTAGCAGTGTTTGCAAGTTTAAGCTCTTCGATACTCTTGTATGCATGATTCAGAGAGGTCTCGAGGTCAACTATTTTTGATGTGTTTTCGCGTATCATTTAATCCAGACCGTCGGCTCTTTCGTTTACAGCATCGATTATGTTGATCTGTAGTTCGCGCAAAGATAATTCTTTATGTGTCTTTTTGGGTGCAGGACTATTGACTGCATTGTCAGAATCAACCGAATGTCCAGAATCCTCCATTTCTTCTCCTGAGGAGTCAGGTGGCGGTTTTTCTCCAACGTATGAGTGCTCAGCTAGCAACTGCCTTCTCCTCCCTTTGCTCTTTCGCACATTTTTTCCTTCCATTTCTCGAAGTTATGAATCAAATTATCGGTCAACTAAGTGTTGTTCTCTATTGTGTTTACTATAAGCCAAGTTCCGTTACATTTAAGTAAGTTTGAGAGGGATAAAAGTTAAGGTTACTCGGAGCAAGCTGAAATCTCGTCTACACTCGCCGCCATCTTCCAGCGCCCCCCCCAGCCCAGGTGTGTCCCATTTCACTGACGACCCTCCCGGCTCCGCCCACCGACATCCTATTAAGGAAGAGCAAAGAGAAAGAATTCAGCAGACAGAGTGGGAGGGTCACAGCAGTCTGGTGATATACCAGGGACTGGGGATGCAGTTAGGTTTGTACAGTCTGATGATATACCAGGGACTGGGGATGCAGTTAGGTTTGTATACAGTCTGATGATATACCAGGGACTGGGGATGCAGTTAGGTTTGTATGCAGTCTGATGATATACCAGGGACTGGGGATGCAGTTAGGTTTGTATGCAGTCTGATGATATACCAGGGACTGGGGATGCAGTTAGGTTTGTATGCAGTCTGGTGATATACCATGGCCTGGGGATGTAGTTAGGTTTGTACAGTCTGATGATATACCAGGGACTGGGGATGCAGTTAGGTTTGTACAGTCTGGTGATATACCAGGGACTGGGGATGCAGTTAGGTTTGTATGCAGTCTGATGATATACCAGGGACTGGGGATGCAGTTAGGTTTGTATGCAGTCTGATGATATACCAGGGACTGGGGATGCAGTTAGGTTTGTATGCAGTCTGATGATATACCAGGGACTGGGGATGTAGTTAAGTTTGTACAGTCTGGTGATATACCAGGGTCTGGGGATGCAGTTAGGTTTGTACAGTCTGGTGATATACCAGGGACTGGGGATGCAGTTAGGTTTGTACGCAGTCTGGTGATATACCAGGGACTGGGGATGTAGTTAGGTTTGTACAGTCTGGTGATATACCAGGGACTGGGGATGCACTTAGGTTTGTACAGTCTGGTGATATACCAGGGACTGGGATGCAGTTAGGTTTGTACAGTCTGGTGATATACCAGGGACTGGGGATGCAGTTAGGTTTGTACAGTCTGGTGATATACCAGGGACTGGGGATGTAGTTAGGTTTGTACAGTCTGATGATATACCAGGGACTGGGGATGTAGTTAGGTTTGTACAGTCTGATGATATACCAGGGACTGGGGATGCCGTTAGGTTTGTACAGTCTGGTGATATACCAGGGCCTGGACATGCAGTTAGGTTTGTTTTCCTCTAGCTACTCTCCAGTTTGCTCCCAGCAGCGTTAATAGAACATAGATCACTGTTCAACTAGGCTGCAGAGTTCCTATTTTGACAGATAATTCAACCAGTGTGACCAGTGGGTTTCTTTAAATGAATGAATATGAAACTGCCTTAAATACAGATGTGAAGGACAGTATGTTTTAAATTCTCACTCAAAATATGCACTGCTCTTTTTGAACGTCTCAATATAATATTATTATTTAATGAAAGGAATGAAAAATACATTTGTGTGCAACAACAACTGCGTTTCCCTCCAGTCAGCAGACGGCGATGTGCGTCTTTCAGGCGATGCTGCAGCGTGACGTATAATCTAGTGGACGGAACACTTCTTCAACAACATCTAGTCAGCCACCTCGGTAGCCAACAGCCGAAACATTTAGACTGTTTCTGTGCATATTTGCCTCTGTTTTTTAAATATACTTCTGACATCTAGTTAATTTCCCCCATTTAAATGTTATAGGTACATTGTTAGTCAACTAGCTGGCTTGATAAATTAGCCTAGCACTAAACTAGTCGCTCATGCTAACTAGCTAGCTAGCTAACATCCCCGAACATGAGCTCCCTAAACTACTCCCCTCCTGTTAAAGAAGAGGAGGTCTGCTGGACGGAGAAAGAAGCTCTGGGGCTGAACATTGTCGTGAAAGAGGAGAAGGAAGAGGAGGATGTCACAGTAAAACAAGAAGTAGAGGGTGAAGCTGTTACCGTGAAAGAAGAAGAGAAAGACGTTTCAGTGAAAGAAGAAGATGCGTTCAGAGTGAAAGAGGAGGAGGATGTTACAGTAAAAGAAGAGGAAGAGGTGAAAGAGGAGGATGTAGTTTTTGAAGTGAAGGAGGGGAAACAGGGAGAGAGAACTGTCATATTGACAGAGGAGTCAGGAGATCTGATTACCACCAGTAAGTACTGTCTTAAAAACGGGCTCTAACTGCAAAGGTTTTGAACGAATGTGTTGTTTTAAAGCAGCATGCTACTGAAATTCTATACTTGAAAATGTTGTTCTGTACTATAGGAATTTATGTTATAATATAATGTTGAAGCTACATTTTAAATCCCTGAATGCTGATTGGCTGACAGCCGTGGTATATCAGGCCGTATACCATGGGTATGACAACATGTATTTTTACTGTTCTGATTACGTTGGTAACCAGTTTATAATAGCAATAAGACACCTCAGTGATAGATGGCCAATATACCACGGCTAAGGGCTGTATCCAGGTACTCTGTGTTGCGTCGTGCATAAGGACAGTCTTTAACCGTGCTATATTGGCCATATACCACACTTCCTCTGGTCTTATTGCTTAACTGTAACATGTGTATACCATCAGAGTCCCTCCCACCACAAAATCACAACTTAATTGTCTCACAGAATGGCAAACAAGTTATAAATGAAACTTTTGATGTGTGTCTATTGTAGGCCTTGTGTGGAGTGTGTATACCAACAAAAAGCAGATTTCTAAATAATGTTGGAGAAATACATAAAATAAGATGCATTATTGACATGAAATGGACATGTGTTATGGGGAGACTGAACATATTAGCAAAAGGACAAGCGTTTTGGGGAGACTGAACATATTAGCAAACGTTTAGAAGTCTACAAAAAAACATAAAATAAAATAGCCATTTCAAGGAAAGGCTGAACTAAAGAATTATCATTTAGAAAGTATGGTAATTATTACTTTAGAGATGAAGTGGGACACCAACAAAATGTTATTTACATTGGATCAAATACAGCCTATAACATGACATGATCTATTATTATAGAGCTCTGATCAGCCTATAACATGACATTATCTATTATTATAGAGCTCTGATCAGCCTATAACATGACATTATCTATTATTATAGAGCTCTGATCAGCCTATAACATGACATTATCTATTATTATAGAGCTCTGATCAGCCTATAACATGACATTATCTATTATTATAGAGCTCTGATCAGCCTATAACATGACATTATCTATTATTATAGAGCTCTGTTCAGCCTATAAACATGACATTATCTATTATTATAGAGCTCTGATCAGCCTATAAACATGACATTATCTATTATTATAGAGCTCTGATCAGCCTATAACATGACATTATCTATTATTATAGAGCTCTGCTCAGCCTATAAACATGACATTATCTATTATTATAGAGCTCTGTTCAGCCTATAACATGACATTATCTATTATTATAGAGCTCTGATCAGCCTATAAACATGACATTATCTATTATTATAGAGCTCTGATCAGCCTATAAACATGATCTATTATTATAGAGCTCTGATCAGCCTATAACATGACATTATCTATTATTATAGAGCTCTGATCAGCCTATAACATGACATGATCTATTATTATAGAGCTCTGATCAGCCTATAACATGACATTATCTATTATTATAGAGCTCTGATCAGCCTATAACATGACATTATCTATTATTATAGAGCTCAGATCAGCCTATAACATGACATTATCTATTATTATAGAGCTCTGATCAGCCTATAACATGACATTATCTATTATTATAGAGCTCTGATCAGCCTATAAACATGACATTATCTATTATTATAGAGCTCTGATCAGCCTATAACATGACATGATCTATTATTATAGAGCTCTGCTCAGCCTATAAACATGACATTATCTATTATTATAGAGCTCTGATCAGCCTATAAACATGACATTATCTATTATTATAGAGCTCTGATCAGCCTATAAACATGACGTTATCTATTATTATAGAGTTCTGCTCAGCCTATAACATGACATTATCTATTATTATAGAGCTCTGATCAGCCTATAAACATGACATTATCTATTATTAAAGAGCTCTGATCAGCCTATAAACATGACATTATCTATTATTATAGAGCTCTGATCAGCCTATAAACATGACATTATCTATTATTATAGAGCTCTGATCAGCCTATAACATGACATGATCTATTATTATAGAGCTCTGCTCAGCCTATAAACATGACATTATCTATTATTATAGAGCTCTGATCAGCCTATAAACATGACATTATCTATTATTATAGAGCTCTGATCAGCCTATAAACATGACGTTATCTATTATTATAGAGCTCTGCTCAGCCTGTAAATATGACATTATCTATTATTATAGAGCTCTGATCAGCCTATAAACATGACATTATCTATTATTATAGAGCTCTGCTCAGCCTATAAACATGATCTATTATTATAGAGCTCTGATCAGCCTATAAACATGATCTATTATTATAGAGCTCTGCTCAGCTTATAAACATGACATTATCTATTATTATAGAGCTCTGATCAGCCTATAAACATGATCTATTATTATAGAGCTCTGCTCAGCCTATAAACATGATCTATTATTATAGAGCTCTGTTCAGCCTATAAACATGACATTATTTATTATTATAGAGCTCTGATCAGCCTGTAAACATGACATGATCTATTATTATAGAGCTCTGCTCAGCCTATAAACATGACATTATCTATTATTATAGAGCTCTGTTCAGCCTATAAACATGACATTATCTATTATTATAGAGCTCTGCTCAGCCTATAAACATGACATTATCTATTATTATAGAGCTCTGTTCAGCCTATAAACATGACATTATCTATTATTATAGAGCTCTGATCAGCCTGTAAACATGACATTATCTATTATTATAGAGCTCTGATCAGCCTGGAAACATGACATTATCTATTATTATAGAGCTCTGATCAGCCTGTAAACATGACATTATCTATTATTATAGAGCTCTGATTAGCCTGTAAACATGACATTATCTATTATTATAGAGCTCTGCTCAGCCTATAAACATGACATTATCTATTATTATAGAGCTCTGATCAGCCTGAAGACATGACATTATCTATTATTATAGAGCTCTGCTCAGCCTATAAACATGACATGATCTATTATTATAGAGCTCTGATCAGCCTATAAACATGACGTTATCTATTATTATAGAGCTCTGATCAGCCTATAAACATGGCATTATCTATTATTGTAGAGCTCTGTTCAGCCTATAAACATGATCTATTATTATAGAGCTCTGCTCAGCCTATAAACATTATCTATTATTATAGAGCTCTGATCAGCCTGTAAACATGACATTATCTATTATTATAGAGCTGTGCTCAGCCTGTAAACATGACATTATTTATTATTATAGAGCTCTGCTCAGCCTATAGACATGACATTATCTATTATTATACAGCTCTGCTCAGCCTATAAACATGATCTATTATTATACAGCTCTGCTCAGCCTATAAACATGACATTATCTATTATTATAGAGCTCTGCTCAGCCTAAAATACGACATTATGTAGCCTGGCAGGTAGGAGCCAGTAACCGAAAGGTTGCTGGATCAAATCCCCGAGCTGACAAGGTAAAAACGCTGTCATTCTGCCCCTGAGCAAGGAAGTTAACCCACTGTTCCCTGGCTGCCGATGACGTGGATGTCTATTAAGGCAGCCCCCCGCACCTCTCTGATTCAGAGGGGTTGGGTTAAATACGGGACACACATTTCAGTTGAATCCATTCAGTTGACTAGGTATCCCCCTTTCCCTATTGTAGAGCTCTGCTCAGCCTATAAACATGTGAGAAAGATTAGATTTTATGTTCTACATTATTATTATTATTAGGGCAGCCACCAAGTTTTTATTAAATTATGTAATGTTCTGAAAACTGACTTCAGGTTTTTGAGGAATCTAGCCTCACAGGAAGACAGTTTTATTTTATGGAGGTTTAATTCAGTTCTCTGTTTAATATTGAACTAAATACTCTGTCTTTGGTAGGAGAGGGACCAGACTCTCACTCTGACAGCGGGGAGACTCCTTCAAGGGAACCAGACCCAGAGACGCCCAAACCAGCGAGACAACACCACTGTTCCCAGTGTGAAAAGAGTTTTAAGTGGTTAAGGAACCTGAAAGTACATGAGAGAACGCATACAGGAGAAAACCCTTACGAATGCTCCCACTGTGGAAAGAGTTTTACCAAGTTAGGGAACCTAAAAGAGCATGAGAGGACACACACAAGAGAAAAGAGTTTCCAATGTTCCCAGTGTGGAAAGAGGTTTACCCAGTTACGGTACCTGAAACAACATGAAGAAATACACACAGAAGATAGGAAGACCTACCACTGCTCTCAGTGTGGAAAGATATTTACTGGGTTAGGGAACCTGAAAATACATATGAGAAGACACTCTGGAGAGAAGCCGTACCACTGTTCCCACTGTGTAAAGAGTTTTACTCAGTTAGGGAGCCTGAAACCACATGAGAGGGGACACACTGGAGAGAAGCCTTATCACTGTTCCCACTGTGGAAGGAATTTTAGTTGGTATGCGAGCCTGAAGGAGCATGAGAGAATACACACAGGAGAAAAGCCTTACCACTGTTCCAATTGTGAAAAGAGTTTTACCCATCGAGGGAGCCTGAAAGCGCATGAGAGAATACACTCAGGAGAAAAGCCTTACAAATGTTCCCGATGTGAAAAGAGTTTTACCCGGTTAGGGAGCTTGAAAAAGCATGAGAGAACACACACAGGAGAAAAGCCTTTCCAACATACTAATACACAGGAGGAGAAGACATACCACTGCTCTCATTGTGAAAAGACATTTTCCCAGTCAGAGGACCTGAAATCACATGAGAGAATAGAGAGGCTGTGTTCTGACTTATGTTTTTGATTGAGAAATTGTGTTTTTGTTCATTCTACATTAAATAATATTGTATGAATGAAATCATACTGAAAAATAGGTCTACATGTTTTTCCCAGCTCAAGACATGATCATGTCGAAAAAATCGTATTAAAAGAGTAAAAAAAAAAAATTTGATTATGAACTTAAGATTGATTGAATGCAAGTGTAAACCCCTAAATGTTGTTCACTATATCATTGGGATATTTCAAACATGTTAATTATTAAATAGATTGATATTAGTATTTCTTCATTCAGATTGTCATTGTAAATGCGTATTGGTTCTCAATTGACATATCTGATTAAATAAATGTGAAATAAAGTAAATGCCATATTATTTTTGGGAAGTCTATTTGGTTCTATGTTTGGACTATAAGAATATTTTGAAGATAAATACACAAGGCAGAGTAAGAGAGAGACAGAGGACGAGAGGTCAGTACAGTACTAACAATCAATGGAAATAGTGTTTTTTCCTGTAATAGGGAGTTATTGATCAGTGGTTCAGCAACATGGGAGGATGTAGATGTACACTACCGTTCAACAGTTTGGGGTCACTTAGAAATAACCTTTTTTTTTAAAAGAAAGCCATTTTTTGTCCATTAAAATAACATCAAATTGATCAGAAATACAGTGTAGACATTGTTAATGTTGTAAATGACTATTGTAGCTGGAAACGGCTGATTATTAATGGAATATCTACATATGCGTACAGAGGCCCATTATCAGCAACCATCACTCCTGTGTTCCTATGGCACGTTGTGTTAGCTAATCCAAGTTTATCATTTTAAAAGGCTAATTGATCATTAGAAAACCCTTTTGCAATTATGTTAGCACAGCTGAAAACTGTTGTTATGATTAAAGAAGCAATAAAACTGGTCTGCTTTAGACTAGTTGAGTATCTGGAGCATCAATGTAACCTCTCAAATTCATAGACAGGTGTTGCGTCTATTTTTACCCAAAAGTAGTTTTTTACCCGGAGACTGTAGTGCTACTTTCTCAAAATGAACATAAATGCTGTAGGGGGAGGGTTCTGGTGTTTTACCAGGAGACTGGGGCCGATCCCCATTTAGGAATGTATGTCTTGCTTACTCACACTCTGCATGTGTTGATACCTTGCTGAAAACCCTCACAGTTGTTGGCCAACAGATTTTGTCATGGAGTTTTCATTCAATAGGGTTTAGAGTCCATTTCATCTTAAGCCATTCTTTTAAATACGGTAATACCTTTAATTAGAATGTTGTATCTTTAAATACCTTTTCATTCTAATTTTGTTGACGGACTCAATAGAATACACGGAGTCAGAAACTAGGGATCAATTCAAGAAAGTCATCATTCGTCTCTGTTTCAACACCAACTGGTAGATTTAAAAATACTCTGATCTTGTAGATTATTTAGGTACATTTTAGGGTTAGGAAAGTATGTATGAATCATAAAAACAATAGTCCTATAAATCTACCCTAATTCTTACTAATCATGGAAGTTTGATGACAACGGCCCAATCCTACATTTACATAAGTGTTCAGACCCTTAACTCAGTACTTTGTTGAAACACCTTTGGCAGCGATTACAGCCTTGAGTCTTCTTGGGTATGACACTAGAAGCTTGGCACAACTGTATTTGGGGAGTTTCTCCCATTCTTCTCTGCAGATCCTCTCAAGCTCTGTCAGGTTGGATGGGGAGCATCGCTGCACAACTATTTTCAGGTCTCTCCAGAGATGTTTGATCGGGTTCAAGTCCGGGCTCTGGCTGGACCACTCAAGGACAACAGTGCAATAATATGTAACAACTTCACAACAAATACACACATCTAAAGTAAAGGAATGGAATTAAGAATATATAAATATTTGGACGAGCAACGTCAGAGTGGCATAGACTAAAATACAGTAGAATAGTATAGAATACAGTATATACATATGAGATGAGTAATACATAGACAGATACAGTAGAATAGGATAGAATACAGTATATACATATGAGATGAGTAATGCATAGAGAGATACAGTAGAATAGGATAGAATACAGTATATACATATGTGATGAGTAATACATAGACAGATACAGTAGAATAGGATAGAACCTAGTCTGTTCATTATATACATCTACATGATGTATTGTTACACCATGTAGGAGCAGTATAGACCTAGTCTGTTCATTATATACTTCTACATGATGTATTGTTACACCATGTAGGAGCAGTATAGACCTAGTCTGTTCATTATATACATCTACATGATGTATTGTTACACCATGTAGGAGCAGTATAGACCTAGTCTGTTCATTATATACATCTACATGATGTATTGTTACACCATGTAGGAGCAGTATAGACCTAGTCTGTTCATTATATACATCTACATGATGTATTGTTACACCAACACAAAAAAAGGAAATTATATTATTTTATACTAATACAATTGCTCAGAGAAAGAGATTTAGTTTAAAATGTAATTCTCAAAAGGTTGGGGTCTGAATTATTGCCACCCATGTTTTCAATACTCCAGCACCCTCCCCTTGGGAGAATAACGACACTGAAATGTTTAATGAGATTAGAGAACACATTGGGTGGGATCTTAGACCCTTCCTCCATACAGAATCTCTCCATGTCCTTGATTTATTTTGTCTGCGCTTGTGGACTGCCCTGTTCAATTCAAACCACAGGTTTTCAATGGAGTTCAAGTCCGAAGACTGAGATGGCCATTGAAAATGTTGATTTTTGTGCCCAAATAACCATTTCGTTGTGGATGTTGATGTGTCTTGCTGGAAGATCCACTTATGGCCAAGTTTCAGCCTCCTAGCAGAGAGGTAACCAGGTTTTGGGCTAAAATATCCTGGTAGTGGGTAAAGTTAATTTATTTATTTCATACAGTAATTTTTGCTCATCTTTATCAAGGGTATCAATAACTAGGTGCTTATTTTGATATATAATCATTTGCTTCTTAATCAGAAATACAGATGTGAAGTAGAGGTTAAGTTTGTTTTACATTTTCATAAAAAATCTGAACTAATCAAACAACACTTGTTGCTCTTTGTACGTGTTGATATAATATTCATATTTAATGAAGAGAAAAAAACGTTTTCCTAAACTGCTTTATAATATTATAATTCAATGAAGAATAAAAATAGTTTTCCCTCCTCAACTGCGTTTCCTCCCTCCAGACAACAGATGGCGATATGTGTCTTTCAGGCGATGTTTCTAGTGTGACGTATAATCTAGTGGACGGAACGCTTCTTCAACAACTGCAGCCACCTCGGTAGCTCGCTAGCTGACAAAGTCGGAACATTCAAGTTCTTTAGACACTTTCCTGGTTTAATTGTAACTGTGATTTAAACATACTTATGTGTAAACAACTAGCTACCCCATTTAATTTCATATTTACGTTGTAAGTCAACTAGCTGGCTGGTTAAGTTAGCACTAGCCTAGCTAGCTAACATCCCCGACCATGAGTTCACTAAGCTACTCTCCTCCTGCTAAAGAAGAGGTCTGCTGGACGGAGAAAGAAGTTCTCGTGAAAGAGGAGGAGGCTGTTACAATACAAAAACAAGTAGAGGGTGAGGCTGTTACCGTGAAAAAAGAAGAGAAAGACGTTTCAGTGAAAGAAAAGGAGGAAGATGCAGTTTTTGGAGTGAAAGATGAAGAGGGGGAGATTACTGTCACATTAGAGGAGGACGAAGAAGAGAAGACTGGAGAACTGATTAACACCAGTAAATACAGTGAGTACTATCTAATAAAACAGGGACATTGATCTGATTAACACCAGTAAATACAGTGAGTACTATCTAATAAAACAGGGACATTGATCTGATTAACACCAGTAAATACAGTGAGTACTATCTAATAAAACAGGGACATTGATCTGATTAACACCAGTAAATACAGTGAGTACTATCTTATAAAACAGGGACATTGATCTGATTAACACCAGTAAATACAGTGAGTACTATCTAATAAAACAGGGACATTGATCTGATTAACACCAGTAAATACAGTGAGTAATATCTTATAAAACAGGGACATTGATCTGATTAACACCAGTAAATACAGTGAGTACTATCTAATAAAACAGGGACATTGATCTGATTAACACCAGTAAATACAATGAGTACTATCTTATAAAACAGGGACATTGATCTGATTAACACCAGTAAATACAGTGAGTACTATCTAATAAAACAGGGACATTGATATTTTATTTTATTTTTTTTACCTTTATTTAACCAGGTAGGCAAGTTGAGAACAAGTTCTCATTTACAATTGCGACCTGGCCAAGATAAAGCAAAGCAGTTCGACAACATACAACAACACAGAGTTACACATGGAGTAAAACAAACATACAGTCAATAATACAGTAGAAAAATAAGTCTATATACAATGTGAGCAAATGAGGTGAGATAAGGAAGGTAATGACAAAAAGGCCGTGGTGGCAAAGTAAATACAATATAGCAAGTAAAACACTGGAATGGTAGATTTGAAGTAGAAGAAAGTGCAAAGTAGAAATAGAAATAATGGGGTGCAAAGGAGCAAAATAAATAAATACAGTAGGGGAAGAGGCAGTTGTTTGGGCTAAATTATAGATGGGCTATGTACAGGTGCAGTCATCTGTGAGCTGCTCTGACAGCTGGTGCTTAAAGCTAGTGAGGGAGATAAGTGTTTCCAGTTTCAGAGATTTTTGTAGTTCGTTCCCGTCATTGGCAGCAGAGAACTGGAAGGAGAGGCGGCCGAAGGGGGAATTGGCTTTGGGGGTGACCAGAGATATACCTGCTGGAGCGCGTGCTACAGGTGGGTGCTGCTATGGTGACCAGTGAGCGGAGATAAGGGGGGACTTTACCTAGCAGGGTCTTGTAGATGACCTGGAGCCAGTGGGTTTGGCGACGAGTATGAAGCGAGGGCCAGCCAACGAGAGTGTACAGGTCACAGTGGTGGGTAGTATATGGGGCTTTGGTGACAAAACGGATGGCACTGTGATAGACTGCATCCAATTTATTGAGTAGGGTATTGGAGGCTATTTTGTAAATGACATCGCCGAAGTCGAGGATCGGTAGGATGGTCAGTTTTATGAGGGTATGTTTGGCAGCATGAGTGAAAGATGCTTTGTTGCGAAATAGGAAGCCAGTTCTAGATTTAACTTTGGATTGGAGATGCTTATAGTGAGTCTGGAAGGAGAGTTTACAGTCTAACCAGACACCTAGGTATTTGTAGTTGTCCACATATTCTAAGTCAGAACCGTCCAGAGTAGTGATGCTGGACGGGCGGGCAGGTGCAGGCAGCGATCGGTTGAAGAGCATGCATTTAGTTTTACTTGTATTTAAGAGCAGTTGGTGGCCACGGAAGGAGAGTTGTATGGCATTGAAGCTCGTCTGGAGGGTTGTTAACACAGTGTCCAAAGAAGGGCCATTAGTATACAGAATGGTGTCGTCTGCGTAGAGGTGGATCAGAGACTCACCAGCAGCAAGAGCGACATCATTGATGTATACAGAGAAGAGAGTCGGCCCAAGAATTGAACCCTGTGGCACCCCCATAGAGACTGCCAGAGGTCGGGACAACAGGCCCTCCGATTTGACACACTGAACTCTATCAGAGAAGTAGTTGGTGAACCAGGCGAGGCAATCATTTGAGAAACCAATGTTATTGAGTCTGCCGATGAGGATGTGGTGATTGACAGAGTCGAAAGCCTTGGCCAGGTCAATTAATACGGCTGCACAGTATTGTTTCTTATCGATGGCGGTTAAGATATCGTTTAGGATCTTGAGCGTGGCTGAGGTGCACTTGCTGTTTGAGGTGAAGAAACATTTGTTTTGAGAAGCTCCACAACTCATTAGTGGTGGTGCATTAAGACAATCAGAAATACTATCAGACATCCCCAAATGGGCACATTTATAGGCCTACATTTGCACACAGGCCAGGTAGACTAGTCCTACTTCTATATGTGTAACCAGGTAGACTAGTCCTACTTCTATATGGGTAACCAGGTAGACTAGTCCTACTTCTATATGGGTAACCAGGTAGACTAGTCCTACTTCTATATGGGTAACCAGGTAGACTAGTCCTACTTCTATATGTGTAACCAGGTAGACTAGTCCTACTTCTATATGTGTAACCAGGTAGACTAGTCCTACTTCTATATGTGTAACCAGGTAGACTAGTCCTACTTCTATATGTGTAACCAGGTAGACTAGTCCTACTTCTATATGTGTAACCAGGTAGACTAGTCCTACTTCTATATGGGTAACCAGGTAGACTAGTCCTACTTCTATATGGGTAACCAGGTAGACTAGTCCTACTTCTATATGTGTAACCAGGTAGACTAGTCCTACTTCTATATGTGTAACCAGGTAGACTAGTCCTACTTCTATATGTGTAACCAGGTAGACTAGTCCTACTTCTATATGTGTAACCAGGTAGACTAGTCCTACTTCTATATGGGTAACCAGGTAGACTAGTCCTACTTCTATATGTGTAATTAGGTAGACTAGTCCTACTTCTATATGGGTAACCAGGTAGACTAGTCCTACTTCTATATGTGTAACCAGGTAGACTAGTCCTACTTCTATATGGGTAACCAGGTAGACTAGTCCTACTTCTATATGTGTAACCAGGTAGACTAGTCCTACTTCTATATGGGTAACCAGGTAGACTAGTCCTACTTCTATATGTGTAACCAGGTAGACTAGTCCTACTTCTATATGTGTAACCAGGTAGACTAGTCCTACTTCTATATGTGTAACCAGGTAGACTAGTCCTACTTCTATATGGGTAACCAGGTAGACTAATCCTACTTCTATATGGGTAACCAGGTAGACTAGTCCTACTTCTATATGTGTAACCAGGTAGACTAGTCCTACTTCTATATGTGTAACCAGGTAGACTAGTCCTACTTCTATATGTGTAACCAGGTAGACTAGTCCTACTTCTATATGGGTAACCAGGTAGACTAGTCCTACTTCTATATGGGTAACCAGGTAGACTAGTCCTACTTCTATATGGGTAACCAGGTAGACTAGTCCTACTTCTATATGTGTAACCAGGTAGACTAGTCCTACTTCTATATGGGTAACCAGGTAGACTAGTCCTACTTCTATATGTGTAACCAGGTAGACTAGTCCTACTTCTATATGGGTAACCAGGTAGACTAGTCCTACTTCTATATGTGTAACCAGGTAGACTAGTCCTACTTCTATATGTGTAACCAGGTAGACTAGTCCTACTTCTATATGTGTAACCAGGTAGACTAGTCCTACTTCTATATGTGTAACCAGGTAGACTAGTCCTACTTCTATATGGGTAACCAGGTAGACTAGTCCTACTTCTATATGTGTAACCAGGTAGACTAGTCCTACTTCTATATGTGTAACCAGGTAGACTAGTCCTACTTCTATATGTGTAACCAGGTAGACTAGTCCTACTTCTATATGGGTAACCAGGTAGACTAGTCCTACTTCTATATGGGTAACCAGGTAGACTAGTCCTACTTCTATATGGGTAACCAGGTAGACTAGTCCTACTTCTATATGGGTAACCAGGTAGACTAGTCCTACTTCTATATGGGTAACCAGGTAGACTAGTCCTACTTCTATATGGGTAACCAGGTAGACTAATCCTACTTCTATATGTGTAACCAGGTAGACTAGTCCTACTTCTATATGTGTAACCAGGTAGACTAGTCCTACTTCTATATGTGTAACCAGGTAGACTAGTCCTACTTCTATATGTGTAACCAGGTAGACTAGTCCTACTTCTATATGTGTAATCAGGTAGACTAGTCCTACTTCTATATGGGTAACCAGGTAGACTAGTCCTACTTCTATATGGGTAACCAGGTAGACTAATCCTACTTCTATATGTGTAACCAGGTAGACTAGTCCTACTTCTATATGGGTAACCAGGTAGACTAGTCCTACTTCTATATGGGTAACCAGGTAGACTAGTCCTACTTCTATATGTGTAACCAGGTAGACTAGTCCTACTTCTATATGGGTAACCAGGTAGACTAGTCCTACTTCTATATGTGTAACCAGGTAGACTAGTCCTACTTCTATATGTGTAACCAGGTAGACTAGTCCTACTTCTATATGGTTAACCAGGTAGACTAGTCCTACTTCTATATGTGTAACCAGGTAGACTAGTCCTACTTCTATATGGGTAACCAGGTAGACTAGTCCTACTTCTATATGTGTAACCAGGTAGACTAGTCCTACTTCTATATGTGTAACCAGGTAGACTAGTCCTACTTCTATATGGGTAACCAGGTAGACTAGTCCTACTTCTATATGTGTAACCAGGTAGACTAGTCCTACTTCTATATGCGTATTCAGGTAGACTAGTCCTACTTCTATATGGGTAACCAGGTAGACTAGTCCTACTTCTATATGTGTAACCAGGTAGACTAGTCCTACTTCTATATGTGTAACCAGGTAGACTAGTCCTACTTCTATATGTGTAACCAGGTAGACTAGTCCTACTTCTATATGTGTAACCAGGTAGACTAGTCCTACTTCTATATGCGTATTCAGGTGTGCGTCCTTACTCAACATTGACAGGAGTGTTTCAAACAAAAGACAATTAATAAATTGACAACAATCTTGCGGGGTCAGGTCTGGGTGGTCTGCCAGGGGCCATTTCATTTAGTATCCGTTTGGGTCGGCATGAGGAATGATTGTATTTCCCCATAGTATGTTGTACCGAAGTTGACCAACTGAAAGGGAGTGTAACTTTATGACTATAATTACTCTTCCCTGAAGGAGGGAAATGAGGTACAACACCTGTTTGGCCCCACCCCTTCCTGGGTCGGTGAAGAGCGATATTAAATTGAATATGACCTAAGGCTCGTATTTCTGTGTTTATTATATTATAATTAAGTCTATGATTTGATATTTGATAGAGCAGTCTGACTGAGTGGTGGTAGGCAGCAGCAGGCTCGTAAGCATTCATTCAAACTTTACTGCGTTTGCCAGCAGCTCTTAGCAATGCTTGAAGCACAGCGCTGTTTATGACATCAAGCCTATCAACTCCTGAGATTATGCTGGCAATACTAAAGTGCCTATAAGAACATCCAATAGTCAAAGGTATATGAAATACAAATCGTATGGAGAGAAATAGTCCTATAATTCCTATAATAACTGCAACCTAAAACTTCTTACCTGGGAATATTGAAGACTCATGTTAAAAGGAACCACCAGCTTTCATATGTTCTCATGTTCTGAGCAAGGAACTTAAACGTTAGCTTTTTTACATGGCACATATTGCACTTTTACTTTCTTCTCCAACACTGTGTTTTTGCTTTATTTAAACCAAATGGAACATGTTTCATTATTTATTTGAGACTAAATTGATTTTATTGATGTATTATATTAAGTTAAAATAAATGTGTTCATTCAGTATTGTTGTAATTGTCATTATTACAAATATATATATTTAAAATCGGCCGATTTAATCGGTATGTTTTTTGGGGGGGGTCATCCAATAATCGGTATCGGCGTTGAAAAATCATAATCGGTCGACCTCTACTATGTTATTGTTTGTTAAACACTTAGTGTACAAACCCTCATTGTCAGGCTGATGTTAAAGCTAGCCAAAGATAATTTTACTGGTTGAAGTGTTTTTTAAGTATAAAGCACTTGATTTGCGACAATAACACAAACATATTAAGCAGGAGATTCAAGCGAGCCTTACAATTATAATCCAAAAGTAATGTGAAATGCACTCATAAGCAACCTGTAAATGGAGGCTATTTTTGCTGTCAGCCTATGAGAACTCCCCTGAGTTTTCCCCCACAGTGCTGAATTAGTGAATAGACACAGAGCTTAATGTGAGTTTCCTTGAGTAGCACTCCTGATCTTGTGCTGTAATATTCAGAATACATTGTGAATATCTAAAATCTTTGCGCACTATTTTTTGCTCCAGGCAGATATACTACATCCGTAACTAGTGGTTTCCTCATTAGCAGATATACTACATCCATAACTAGTGGTTTCCTCATTACCAGATATACTACATCCATAACTAGTGGTTTCCTCATTACCAGATATACTACATCCATAACTAGTGGTTTCCTCATGACCAGATATACTACATCCATAACTAGTGGTTTCCTCATTACCAGATATACTACATCCATAACTAGTGGTTTCCTCATTACCAGATATACTACATCCATAACTAGTGGTTTCCTCATTACCAGATATACTACATCCATAACTAGTGGTTTCCTCATTACCAGATATACTACATCCATAACTAGTGGTTTCCTCATTACCAGATATACTACATCCATAACTAGTGGTTTCCTCATTACCAGATATACTACATCCATAACTAGTGGTTTCCTCATTAGCAGATATACTACATCCATAACTAGTGGTTTCCTCATTAGCAGATATACTACATCCATAACTAGTGGTTTCCTCATTACCAGATACACTACATCCATAACTAGTGGTTTCCTCATTACCAGATATACTACATCCATAACTAGTGGTTTCCTCATTACCAGATATACTACATCCATAACTAGTGGTTTCCTCATTACCAGATATACTACATCCATAACTAGTGGTTTCCTCATTAGCAGGGAGGTGTTTCTGCAATCAAATTGTGTGCGCATTGCCCTCGTGCCGTAATTTTAGCAAACACAGAAAGGGGCCTATATTGGAGACCAAAAGTCGTCTGGCACACTGCTTAGAGTTTCAACAACATGAATAACTTATTTCTAGTTACTACTAATGTGAAAACAAGACAAAATATGATTGTTGCTAAGTTGACTGTGGTAATGGTCAAATAATTTAACAGAAGTCAATTGTTGTACAACCTCATGGGTATGATCTGACAAATACATTTGATTTGATTTCGTCATCCCTTTTTACCTAAAATAAACAATGGATTTCTGCTGTTGTGGGCCTTTAACCGTCTGTCTGACTTTGTTGTTCACACAGGAGAGAGACGGGACTATCGTGGATCCTCTGAGGAGCCTCAACAACCTCATGATGCTGACGAGGCAGAGAAGAGTCTCTCCAGATCAGAACTCCTCTAGAAACACCAGCAGAGACCCACAGGGAAGAAATCTAACTGCTGCTCAGACTGTGGGAAGAGATTCACCTCATCAGGCATTAATATTCATCAGAGAACACACACAGGAGAGAAACCCTATAGCTGTGATCAATGTGGGAAGAGTTTTGGTAAATCTAGCAATCTGACATCACACCAGAGAACACACACAGGAGAGAAACCATATAGCTGTGATCAGTGTGGGAAGAGTTTTACTGAGTCTGGGGGTCTGATATTACACCAGAGAAGACACACAGGAGAGAAACCTTATAGCTGTGATCAATGTGGGAAGAGTTTTGGTAGATCTGGCAATCTGACAGTGCACCAGAGAATACACACAGGAGAGAAATCCTATAGCAGTGATCAATGTGGGAAGAGTTTTGGTAGATCTGGCCAGCTGACAGTGCACCAGAGAATACACACAGGAGAGAAATCTTATAGCTGTGATCAATGTGGGAAGAGTTTTGCTGATTCTGGCTCTCTGACTCAACACCAGAGAACACACACAGGAGAGAAACCTCATAGCTGTGACCAGAGATAATCTGATAAAAGATCTCTGATCAAATATCAGAAAATACATACATGAAGGAGTTGTTTCATGATATCAATGAATTAATGTCACAATGTAGAATGTTTTAACATTGTAGGAGTATTTTAATAATGTCACAATGTAGAACCCTAAACGTTTGTCCCCTGTTCTATTGATTTCAGCATGATATGGATATTAGCCTCAGAGGGAAAATCCAGGCTCTGAAATGGAAGAGTACTATTTATGTGATATAACAAAAAGTGACTAACAAAAAAAGAGTTGTGTTACACTTACCACGTTGGTGACCCACTGGAATCAAAATGCAACACTTCAAAATGTAGATAGCTGTTTTCTACAAATTGTCCTCTAACTAGTGATGTACACATTATTCCCAGATTCCGTGTGGTTTTTGAGCTGTTAGTTTTAACAGGACGTGCAACTTCATCTCCCTTCTGTCACACAATTGATCTCATCGTGATATCGATGAGTTATGAAAAATAAGTGTTGCGTTCCTTTGTTTAGGGACCCTACATTTAAATGCATCATTCCAAAATGTAGCTAACTGTTTTCTGCAGGTTGTCCTCTAACCAGTGAGGTAAAATATATCTCCATTTCCATGTGTTTTTTTAGTTGTGTTAGTTTCAACAGCACGAACAACCTGATTTCCCCCCTAATCCATATCAGTGATTTATTGCTACTTGTCAAAACAACAGTGTTTCTGGTGCTTGTGCAGTTTATAAGGAGCTTGTTTAAAAAATACAAGTAATATGATTATTGTGGCAGATGTTTGTGTATATAGCACATTTTATGTTTAGGTTTTCAATTCATCCCAAACTGTTTCTGCATATTGGTTATTGATTTGGACACGTTAAAACTGTGTTTTGACATTGGGGCTATTTCATATTTACATTTCATGTAACATTTAGTAATGATATTTATTTATGCAACCAACTGACAATTTTTTGGTACAATTATATTGACATTGCTGCCCTGCTTTTAGAATATCAGGGTTCATTCTCAGATGTGCCAAACCAAATGTACTAGAACATGACATTGGGGACTGGGCCCCGATCCAACAACATACCTATCTAGTGAACCCTGAAAAGAGAGAGAAGCTCTGCAGTGAGGTGGAAAGTTACTACGGATATTGCAGGAGTTTCCTCTTGAAATCAGACATGTCTGTGTCCTATTGGAGATGAGTTTTGTTTGGGCTCGTTCCAAGAGGACGAGAGTTCTAGAAGCTAAGGAAGGATTGTATAGAACGAAAGATGAAGGAGAAAAGATACTGTATATTATTTAGACATTTTTTTTCTTGTTTTTAATTGTTGACAGCCAGTAGACACCATGTTTATATTGTAGAAGGGAATCATTTTAGTTGATTATAATGTGAAATGGAAGTTGTTTTCTGTTGGTGGTGAGCAAACTTGTCCAACAAAAATATAGGATATATTTGTTGTCTTAAGGGGGAAGGTGTTACAGGCTTTGGTTTTTCCATTTATGTTTTGAGGTTGGACTTTAGCCCGTCTAGCTCGTTAGCACGTCTAGCTCGTTAGCACGTCTAGCTCGTTAGCACGTCTAGCCCGTTAGCACGTCTAGCTGGTTAGCACGTCTAGCTCGTTAGCACGTAGGACGCACTGATTGGTGTCACCTCGTTAGTCAGTATGTGTTACACCTGTGCTGGCTTGTCCATCTCGTTAGTGGGAAGGTGTTTCACCTGAGCTGGTCCAGGTTCTATTTAAGAGTGTCTGGCCCAGTGCTCCAGTTGTCTTGATACATGTGGAGAGTCAACACCTTTAGTTGCTCCACCTTTTTGGTTTGCTTCCTGTCTTTAAGTTTGGTGTGGGATTTTCTTTTGTTTTCCTCTTCTTGGGCAGATTTAGTGGGTCTCATGGTGGGTGTCTTTTAGGTCCCAGTTGTTGTTACTAGTCAACTTCCAGTGGACACCCCCATAGTGTCTTTCAGAGCCCCTCCTAAAAAACAAGCTTATATTTTGGGTTGGATGTTGCATCCAATTAATATTTTAATCAATGGATTTTCCTTAGAATGATAATTTGTCTTTCAGTTGTTAATCTTATGTTTGTTGTGGTAAATAATTCTGTTTATTTTCATTGTTTTACTTTTTTTCCTGTGAAGCATCCATGTCTGGAATGTGCTGTATAAATAAAGCTTGATTTGAACATATTGCAAAAGAAATTAACCCAATGACTGACAATCAACAGACTCTTGCAAAACCAATACGTATCTTGGTCCATCTTATTATGAAAAAAGTATAAATTCAGTAAATCTCCCACTATGTCAAAATAGTGCTGGTATGTACGTTTAGTATCACTTTTCAACCAACCCAGTGCATTTGTTGAAGATAAATGTTTAATTCAACAATATGTCAAAGGATTCAACTACTTCAAACCGAAACAAACAAATGGATCAACCAGATCAATCCCACTTTTCCAGCCTGCTGAAGGCGTGGTGGAGTGGTAAACACCACCCCCGGCTCTACCAGGGGCTTGAGGTGGTCTCCCACAGCTCTGCTTATGTCATGTTCTGTGGACTTGCTGTTCCATTTCTGACTGCCCCTGTAACACAGAAACACATTTAGTCATATTATATAAAACACTCAAAGTAATGGATATGGAGCATCTATGGCCTCAGTTACACCTGGCACCAACATGTGACTTCTGTCATCTGATCTCTCCAAGCTGCATTAGGTTCAGATCTACCAGGATGAGCCTTTGACACAGTCAGGCCACTGAATATGCATCAGCAATGTAAAGAGATGGGGTGAATGAGGGGAAAAGTACATTTGACACAAATTACCTTCATAACAAATCAAATGTTGTTGGTCACATACAGGTGTTCAGCAGATGTTATTGCAGGTGTAGTGAAATGCTTGTCCTTCTAGTTCCCACAGTGCAGTAATATCTAACAAGTAATATCTAACAATTTCACAACAAATACCTAATACACACAAATCTAAGTAAAGGAATGGAATTAGGAATATATAAATATATGGATAAACAATGTCAGAGCAGCATAGACTGAGATACAGTTAATACATATGAGATGAGAAATGATATGCAAACATTATTAAAGTGACTAGTGTTCCATTTATTAACTAGTATAGTACTACTAGAGCAGCATAGACTGAGATACAGTTTATACATATGAGATGAGAAATGATATGCAAACATTATTAAAGTGACTAGTGTTCCATTTATTAACTAGTATAGTACTACTAGAGCAGCATAGACTGAGATACAGTTTATACATATGAGATGAGAAATGATATGTAAACATTATTAAAGTGACTAGTGTTCCATTTATTAACTAGTATAGTACTACTAGAGCAGCATAGACTGAGATACAGTTTATACATATGAGATGAGAAATGATATGTAAACATTATTAAAGTGACTAGTGTTCCATTTATTAACTAGTATAGTACTACTAGAGCAGCATAGACTGAGATACAGTTTATACATATGAGATGAGAAATGATATGTAAACATTATTAAAGTGACTAGTGTTCCATTTATTAACTAGTATAGTACTACTAGAGCAGCATAGACTGAGATACAGTTTATACATATGAGATGAGAAATGATATGTAAACATTATTAAAGTGACTAGTGTTCCATTTATTAAAGTGGCCAATGATGTCAAGTCTATATGTAGGCTGCAGCCTCTCTGTGCTATTTAACAGTCTGATGGCCTTGAGATAGAAGCTGTTTTTCAGTCTTTCGGTCCCAGCTTTGATGCACCTGTACTGATCTCGCCTTCTAAATGATAGCGGGGTGAACAGGCAGTGGCTCGGGTAATAACAAAGAACATGTATGTATGCCTGGGGGGAAATTCACTTTCATACAGCAATACCAGTGGACAATTTGCACTAAATAAACATAAATGGAACATATTCCCTTTTGCTGACGTGATGAACCACTAAGGGGACATAAATATTTAATCCCAAAACTTTCCCTTTGGTTTAACTGTTTAAGACGGTCCCCTTTTCTAATAGAGGCCGGAATGTGATCAATACCCACAGCTTGTAGGTGTAACCGATGTGAAATGGCTAGCTAGTTAGCGGTGGTGCGCGCTAATAGTGTTTCAATCGGTGACGTCACTCGCTCTGAGACTTGAAGTAGGGTTTCCCCTTGCGTTGCAAGGTCCGCGGCTTTTGTGGCGCGATGGGTAACGTTGCTTCGTGGGGTGTCAGTTGTTGATGTGTGCAAGGGTCCCTGGTTTGAGCCCGGGTTGGGGCGAAGAGAGGGAGGCAGGGTTGCCTTGGTGTAAGGACTTATAGTGCCTTGCCATGGGGTAGTCGTCATTGCCTACCCGTATGGCGTACTTGTGTTCCGCTAGGCGGTCTTGAAGGCGTCTCTTTGTCCGTCCAATGTAGAACACCTTGCACTGTGGACATTCCAATCTATAAATGACATGAGTGGTTTTGCAGTTAATGAAATGCTTGACGTAATACTCCATTTTGGAAGCTGTGTCTACAAAATACTTTTCCTGTGCAATATTTCTGCAGTGGTTATATTTAAAAGAGCCCTTGGGTTTGTGGTCAAGCCAAGTTTTTTGAGAGTCACCCGGAAGATAACTGTGTACTAATTTATCATTTAGGGTAGGACATCTTTTAAAGCTTATGACTGGTGGCTCAGGAAAGACTTGGCGTAGTAGAGTATCACTTTGGATAATTCCCCAATTATTTTGAATGATTATTTTAATGTTCTCTGCTTCAGTACTGTATTTTGTGGGTATTGATCACATTCCGGCCTCTATTAGAAAAGGGGACCGTCTTAAACAGTTAAACCAAAGGGAAAGTTTTGGGATTTACAAACTACAGGCCACTAAATACCCTGGTTTACATGAAGATATGGATTTACAAACTACAGGCCACTAAATACCCTGGTTTACATGAAGATATGGATTTACAAACTACAGGCCACTAAATACCCTGGTTTACATGAAGATATGGATTTACAAACTACAGGCCACTAAATACCCTGGTTTACATGAAGATATGGATTTACAAACTACAGGCCACTAAATACCCTGGTTTACATGAAGATATGGATTTACAAACTACAGGCCACTAAATACCCTGGTTTACATGAAGATATGGATTTACAAACTACAGGCCACTAAATACCCTGGTTTACATGAAGATATGGATTTACAAACTACAGGCCACTAAATACCCTGGTTTACATGAAGATATGGATTTACAAACTACAGGCCACTAAATACCCTGGTTTACATGAAGATATGGATTTACAAACTACAGGCCACTAAATACCCTGGTTTACATGAAGATATGGATTTACAAACTACAGGCCACTAAATACCCTGGTTTACATGAAGATATGGATTTACAAACTACAGGCCACTAAATACCCTGGTTTACATGAAGATATGGATTTACAAACTACAGGCCACTAAATACCCTGGTTTACATGAAGATATGGATTTACAAACTACAAGCCACTAAATACCCTGGTTTACATGAAGATATGGATTTACAAACTACAGGCCACTAAATACCCTGGTTTACATGAAGATATGGATTTACAAACTACAGGCCACTAAATACCCTGGTTTACATGAAGATATGGATTTACAAACTACAGGCCACTAAATACCCTGGTTTAAATGAAGATATGGATTTACAAACTACAGGCCACTAAATACCCTGGTTTACATGAAGATATGGATTTACAAACTACAGGCCACTAAATACCCTGGTTTACATGAAGATATGGATTTACAAACTACAGGCCACTAAATACCCTGGTTTACATGAAGATATGGATTTACAAACTACAGGCCACTAAATACCCTGGTTTACATGAAGATATGGATTTACAAACTACAAGCCACTAAATACCCTGGTTTACATGAAGATATGGATTTACAAACTACAGGCCACTAAATACCCTGGTTTACATGAAGATATGGATTTACAAACTACAGGCCACTAAATACCCTGGTTTACATGAAGATATGGATTTACAAACTACAGGCCACTAAATACCCTGGTTTACATGAAGATATGGATTTACAAACTACAGGCCACTAAATACCCTGGTTTACATGAAGATATGGATTTACAAACTACAGGCCACTAAATACACTGGTTTACATGAAGATATGGATTTACAAACTACAGGCCACTAAATACCCTGGTTTACATGAAGATATGGATTTACAAACTACAGGCCACTAAATACCCTGGTTTACATGAAGATATGGATTTACAAACTACAGGCCACTAAATACCCTGGTTTACATGAAGATATGGATTTACAAACTACAAGCCACTAAATACCCTGGTTTACATGAAGATATGGATTTACAAACTACAAGCCACTAAATACCCTGGTTTACATGAAGATATGGATTTACAAACTACAGGCCACTAAATACCCTGGTTTACATGAAGATATGGATTTACAAACTACAAGCCACTAAATACCCTGGTTTACATGAAGATATGGATTTACAAACTACAAGCCACTAAATACCCTGGTTTACATGAAGATATGGATTTACAAACTACAAGCCACTAAATACCCTGGTTTACATGAAGATATGGATTTACAAACTACAGGCCACTAAATACCCTGGTTTACATGAAGATATGGATTTACAAACTACAAGCCACTAAATACCCTGGTTTACATGAAGATATGGATTTACAAACTACAGGCCACTAAATACCCTGGTTTACATGAAGATATGGATTTACAAACTACAGGCCACTAAATACCCTGGTTTACATGAAGATATGGATTTACAAACTACAAGCCACTAAATACCCTGGTTTACATGAAGATATGGATTTACAAACTACAGGCCACTAAATACCCTGGTTTACATGAAGATATGGATTTACAAACTACAAGCCACTAAATACCCTGGTTTACATGAAGATATGGATTTACAAACTACAAGCCACTAAATACCCTGGTTTACATGAAGATATGGATTTACAAACTACAGGCCACTAAATACCCGGGTTTAAATGAAGATATGGATTTACAAACTACAGGCCACTAAGTACATTTGTTTACATGAAGATATGGATTTACAAACTACAAGCCACTAAATACCCTGGTTTACATGAAGATATGGATTTACAAACTACAGGCCACTAAATACCCTGGTTTACATGAAGATATGGATTTCTCACCCTTCCTGTAGGGTTGTGATAGGTCCATTCCTGTAGGGTTGTGATAGGTCCATTTGCTGTCATCTAGTGGTCTTTCTTCTCAATTGCCCTCAGCTATGTTTAGACTATTGTTCATGTTTTGTTGGGTTCAAGTGTACTAGGGAATAGATTGCTTTCTTGTTCTTGACTTCTCTCCCAGACATGTTTAGGGTTGGAACTACCTTGCTGGGTGTTCTAGTGCCTCTAGCTTGGAGTTGTATTACCTTTCCTTTTTTGTGATGACACAGCCACAGTGTTTCACTTTTTAATGTGTATAGTATTGCTTACTAGGTGTGTCCAATCAATTTTGTAACCACTCCCTCTCCAATTAGGGCTGATTGGAAAAGCTGTTAAAAAGAGGACATTGTATCATTTCTTTGTACTCCCTGACGAAGGCCATGCAGCCGAAACGCGTTGGATTTTTTTTAAAACATTGTTTCTATTGAACCTGCCATACTAATAAAGGCATTTTAATCAATTATATGAAGAGTGTCTTGGTCCTCCTTTCTATTTGATGACCTACTCACCCCTTTTACCAAAGAGCACCTTCTGTCTACCAACATTTACTATTGTGTACCTTAGTAGCGCTTCCCTTCCTCCTCTTTCTACTAGTTGAAAATAACTTCTATTTCACATTATAATCAAGTACAATGCTTCACCTTCACCAATATAAACATGGTGTCTACTGGCTGTCAACAATTATAAACAAGAAAAAATATATATATTCTCCCCACTAGCTTCTAGAACTCTCATCTTCCTAAAACTCACTAGCTTCTAGAACTCTCATCCCCTTGGAACGAGCCCAAACAAAACTCATCTCCAATACGGAAAACCGTGCAGTCAAAATAAATTGTGATCCATGGCAACACACTGGCTAAACACAAAACACTCAACTTTTTAACTGCCCACCCTTGAGACAATCAGCAACCAAGTTGTCCTCACCACTGACATGTCTGATTTCAAGAGGAAACTCCTGCAATATCCATAGTAACTTTCCACCTCACTGCAGAGCTTCTCTCTCTATTCAGGGTTCACTAGATAGGCATGTTGTTGGATCGGGGCCCAGTCCCCAATGTCATGCTCTAGTACATTTGGGTTGGCACATCTGAGAATTAACCCTGATATTATAAAAGCAGGGCAACAATGTCAATATAATTGTACCAAAAATTGTCAGTTGGTTACATAAATAATTATGATTACTAAATGTCACATGAAATGTAAATATTAAATATTTGGTTGCATAGTCTTATTTTCAAAGTCTTTTCAATGACATTTTGCTGGGTGGGATATCCCCGATGTCAAAACACAGTTTTAATGTGTCCAAATCAATAACCAATATGCAAAAACTGTTTGTGATAAATTGAAAACCTAAACATAACATGTGCCTATTTACACAAACATCTGCCACAATAATCATATTACTTGGATTTTTTTTTAAACAAGCACCTTTATAAAACTGCGCAAGCAGCAATAAATCACTGATATCGATTAGGGGTGAAATCAGGTTGTACGTGATGTTGAAACTAACACAACTAAAAAAACACATGGAAATGGAGATATATTTTACCTCACTGACTAGAGGACAACATGCAGAAGACAGTCAGCTACATTTTGGAGTGATGAATTTAAACTTAGGGGTCACTAAACAAAGGAACGCAACACTTATTTGTCATCACTCATCGATATCATGTTGAAATCAATTGTGCGAGAGGAGGGAGATGAGGTTGCAAGTCCTGTTAAAACTAACAGCTCAAAAACCACACGGAATCTGGGAATAATGTGTACATCCCTGGTTAGAGGACAATTTGTAGAAAACAGCCAGATACATGTTGAAGTGTTGCATTTTGATTCAAGTGGGTCACCAACATGGTAAGTGTAACAGCTCTTTTTGTGTTAGTCACTTTTTGTTAAATCACATAAATAGTACTCTTCCATTTCAGAGCCTGGATTTTCCCCCTGAGGCTAATATCCATATCATGTTGAAATCAATAGAACAGGGGACAAACGTTTAGGGTTCTACATTGTGACATCATTAAAATACTCCTTCTACAATGTTTAAACATTGTACATTGTGACATTAATTCATTGATATCATGAAACAACTCCTTCATGTATTTTCTGATGTTTGATCAGATGTCTTTAATCAGATTATCTCTGGTCACAGCTATAAGATTTCTCTCCTGTGTGTGTTCTCTTGTGTACTGTCAGACCGCTAGATGAAACAAAACTCTTCCCACATTGATTACAGCTATAAGGTTTCTCTCCTGTGTGTGTTCGTCGGTGTATAGTCAGATAGCTAGATTGACTAAAACTCTTCCCACATTGATCACAGCTATAAGGTTTCTCTCCTGTGTGCATTCTCTGGTGCATTGTCAGATAGCTAGATTGACTAAAACTCTTCCCACATTGACCACAGATATAAGATTTCTCTCCTGTGTGCGTTCTCTGGTGCTTTGTCAGATAGCTAGATTGACTAAAACTCTTCCCACATTGACCACAGATATAAGGTTTCACTCCTTTGTGCGTTCTCTGGTGCATTGTCAGATAGCTAGATTGACTAAAACTCTTCCCACATTGATCACAGATATAAGGTTTCTCTCCTGTGTGTATTCTCTGGTGTGAAGTCAGAGAGCCAGATGTAGTAAAACTCTTCCCACATTGATCACAGCTATATGGTTTCTCTCCTGTGTGTGTTCGTTGGTGTATAGTCAGATAGCAAGATGTAGTAAAACTCTTCCCACATTGATCACAGCTATAAGATTTCTCTCCTGTGTGTGTTCTCTGGTGTACTGTCAGCTCTCCAGATCGACCAAAACTCTTCCCACATTGATCACAGCTATAAGGTTTCTCTCCTGTGTGTATTCTCTTGTGTTGAGTCAGATGGCAAGATTGACCAAAACTCTTCCCACATTGACCACAGCTATAATATTTCTCTCCTGTGTGTATTCTCTGATGAATTTTAATCCCTGATGAGGAAGTAAATCTCTTCCCACAGTCAGAGCAGCAGTGAGTTCTCTTCCCTGTGGATCTCTGCAGGTGTTTCTTGAGGTGTTCTGATGTGGAGAGACTCTTCTCTGCCTCTTCAGCATCATGAGGTTGTTGAGGCTCCCCAGAGGATCCACGATAGTCCTGTCTCTCTCCTGTGTGAACAACAAAGTCAGACAGATGATTAAAGGCCCACAACAGCGGTAATCCACTGTAAAAGGTGATGCCAACAGCGGCGCGCCATGATGTTGGACAACAATTGACGTCTGTAATAAATGTTAAAATTATTTGACATTTGCCTTAAAATGAGCAAGAATAGTCATATTTTGTCTTGTTTTCACATTAGTAGTGACATAGATTATTGTAGGCTAGAAATAAGTTATTCATGTTGTTGAAACTCTAAGCAGTGTGCCAGACGACTTTTGGTCTCCAATATAGGCCCCTTTCTGTATTTGCTAAAATTGCGGCACGAGGGCAATTTGATTGCAGAAACTCCTCCCTGCTAATGAGGAAACCACTAGTTATGGATGTACTATATCTGCCTGGAGCAAAAATGGTGAGCAAAGATTTTAGTTTTTCACAATGTATTCTGAATGTGAATGGGGGAAACTCAGGGGAGTAACCTCCATTTCCAGGTTGCTTATGAGTACATTTCACACTACTTTGGATTAAAATTGTAAGGATATTTGAATGTCCTGTTTAATATAATGCTTGCTAAAGCATTAAGAATTATGTGTAATTATTGAAGAACCGCGTTAATGACAGTATCCATTTGGGTGTTGTCAATAAAGTTAAGATTTTATTTATTTATTTAACCAGGTAGGCCAGTTGAGAACAAGTTCTCATTTACAACTGTGACCTGGCCAAGATAAAGCAAAGCAGTGCGACAAAAAAACAACAGAGTTACACGTTGGATAAACAAACGTACAGTCAATAACACAATAGAAAAATCTACATACAATGTGTGCAAATGGAGTACGGAGGCAAGGCAATAAATAGACCATAGTAGTGAAGTAATTACAATTTAGCAATTTAACACTGGAGAGATAGATGTGCAGATGATGATGTGCAAGTAGAAATACTGGTGTGCAAAAGAGCAAAAAAGTAAATAAAAACATGGGGATGAGGTAGGCAGTTGGATGGACTATTTACAGATGGGCTGTGTACAGCTGCAGCGATCGGTAAGCTGCTCAGATAGCTGATGCTTAAAGTTAGTGAGGGAGATATAAGTCTCCAAGTTAAGCGATTTTTGCAATTCGTTCCAGTCATTGGCAGCAGAGAACTGGAAGGAAATGCGGCCAAAGTAGGTGTTGGCTTTGGGGATGACCAGTGAGATATACCTCCTGGAGCGTGTGCTATGGGTGGGTGTTGCTATGGTGACCAGTGAGCTGAGTTAAGGCGGAGCTTTACATAGCAAAGACTTATAGATGACCTGGAGCCAGTGGGTTTGGCGACGAATATGTAGCGAGGGCCAGCCGACGAGAGCGTACAGGTCGCAGTGGTGGGTGGTATATGGGGCATTGGTGACAAAACGGATGGCACTGTGATAGACTGCATCCAGTTTGCTGAGTAGAGTGTTGGAGGCTATTTTGAAAATGACATCGCCGAAGTTAAGCTCTATGGGCTTTTTACATGCTAATGTAAAAAGCTGGTTTTTGATATAAATATGAACTTGATTGAACAAAACATGCATGTATTGTATAACATAATGTCCTAGGAGTGTCATCTGATGAAGATTATCAAAGGTTAGTACTGCATTTAGCTGTGGTTTTGGTTTTTGTGACATATCAAACGCTGTTTAAAATCTATTTTTATGCTACTTTTCTCGTAAAATAGCGATAATATTACAACCGGGCAACGTTGTATTCATTCGAAGGCTGAAAGAAAAAAAATTTGAATTCTCGTGAACGCGCATCTCAGTCTCACTGTCCCCAGGCTGACTGATCACAAACAGAGCTGCTGTACTTTGCCCAGAGACAGCAGACACCCCATTCCACTTTCTGGTGGCTTTAGAGAGCAAATGGAAGCCTTAGAAAGTGTCACGTTACAGCACAGATGCTGTAATGTCGATAGAGATGCAGAAGGACAACAAATTATCAGACAGGGCCTTCCTGTATGGAATCTTCTCAGGTTTTTGCCTGCCATATGAGTTCTGTTATACTCACAGACACCATTCAAACAGTTTTAGAAACTTTAGAGTGTTTTCTATCCAAATCTACTAATTATATGCATATTCTAGTTTCTGGGCAGGAGTAGTAACCAGATTAAATCGGGTACGTTTTTTATCCGGACGTGAAAATACTGCCCCCTATCCCAAACAGGGTAAACTATCATTATAACATCATGGATGAATTCTAGAATATACTATATAGCCTAGAAACCTGGTTAAACTATCATTATGACCTCATGGATGGCCAGTCCTTGTATTCATAGTGTAGTGAATTCAGGGGGAGGCCCTGAGCTGAACTCAAACCTGGGTCCAGTGACTGTCATGCCAACACCTTATAACTGTTATGCCAAGATGTCTGAACTTCTTGACGAGGTCCCTATGAATTTGAGAGTGGTTACATTTCTCCTTCCCCCATCCCTCAGCTGTTCACCAAACCAAGTCTCTGGGCAGCCATTTTGTTTCTGTTTTAAAACTAGGTTGCCCCTTTAAAAAAGCCACACAATCAATCAACCAATCTGCAGTTCATACAATAACAAAGCTGTCATTCCACCACTGTTTTGGTAATAAGATGATTATGGGTCTGGAGAAATGTAACTACTCTCAAATTCATAGACTGACCTATGGATGCAAGGACTGACCATCCATGATGTCAACATTATAGTTTTAACCATGTTGAGGCTATACAGTGTTGGTTTACATTGTTTCTAAACATTGGAGTAAAAAAAGTTTCTTTGGGGGTTCTGATGGGGTACAACAGTTGAACTAAGCTCATGAGGCATGTGTTATATTCTTCAAGAATCAATGGCTATAAATTAATAATTATAAAGTCACAATATGGATGTAGCAATTGCAGATTTCCCCTTTAACACCACACATCAGTTCAACAACTGCAGAGTTTGTGCCTCTGTATTTAAGACAGTACTTACTAGTGTTAATCAGGGCCCGTTCATTGTTAAAACCATTGGATGCCTTAACATGCCTTTGGGAAACCGGGCCCAGATATACAGTTTCCTCCTCTTCTTCCTTTTTCGATGTGACAGTCATCTCCCCCTCCTCTTCCACTCCATAAACTGCATCTTCCTCCTCTTCTTTTACAGTAACATCCTCCTCCTCTTTCACTCTGAACGCATCTTCCTCTTCTTTTACTGAAACGTCTTTCTCTTCTTCTTTCAGAGTAACGGCCTCACCCTCCACTTCTTGTTTTACTGTGATGTCCTCATCTTCTTTAGCAGGAGAGTAGCTCAGTGACCGCATGGTCGGAGATGTTAGCTAGCTAGGCTAATGCTAACTTAACCAGCCCGCTAGCTGAATAATAACAACAACACCGTAAATATGAAATTAAATCGGATAACTAACTAGACGACAGAAGTGGGTTTAAAACACAGTGGCTAATATACACGAAAGCATCTAAAGAGCTTTATTGGTTTGGCTATTTTGTCTAGCAAGCTACCGAGGTGGCTGACTAACTGTTGTTGCTGTTGAACGAAGCGTTCCGTCCACTAGATTTTACGTCACACCAACAACATTACCTTAAATTCCCAGACCGCCATCTGCTGACTGGAGTGGGTAACGCAGTTGAGTAAAATGTATATTATAATGTTCAGACAAAAAGTTAAACGGTAGGAACTTCCTGAATTGGAATTACCCCTCTACACATGTACTGCACTGGAATTATCCCATTGGCTGGCAGAAACGTGCAGTTTCGTTTTTATTGGGCCATCAAAGCTGTGTCAGGGATTTTTGTGATTGGTTCCATTTCAGTCACATGTGCATAAGGGAGAGGTGGTGTCTGATGTCTGCAGGTCAATGCAGCTGAGAAATATGATCCTTGTAACTATTCTCTGTGAATATCAGCAGTGGTAATGATTGTGAAATATGATCCTTGTAATTATTCTCTGTGAATATCAGCAGTGGGAATGATTGTGAAATATGATCCTTGTAACTATTCTCTGTGAATATCAGCAGTGGGAATGATTGTGAAATATGATCCTTGTAATTATTCTCTGTGAATATCAGCAGTGGGAATGATTGTGAAATATGATCCTTGTAATTATTCTCTGTGAATATCAGCAGTGGTAATGATTGTGAAATATTTAGTTCATTTCATCAGAGCAACATGATAATTAATGATTTCTGAACAACCATTTTTTATTTAATGTCTATTAAGAATATCTGATCAACTTTATTTCACTTGGTGATGTTTCATTATAGAGAACATGACAATACATGACATCTACAGTGGTGATGTTTCATTATAGAGAACATGACATAACAATACATGACATCTACAGTGGTGATGTTTCATTATAGAGAACATAACATAACAATACATGACATCTACAGTGGTTATGTTTCATTATAGAGAACATAACATGACAATACATGACATCTACAGTGGTGATGTTTCATTATAGAGAACATAACATAACAATACATGACATCTACAGTGGTGATGTTTCATTATAGAGAACATGACATGACAATACATGACATCTACAGTGGTGATGTTTCATTATAGAGAACATAACAATACATGACATCTACAGTGGTGATGTTTCATTATAGAGAACATAACATAACAATACATGACATCTACAGTGGTGATGTTTCATTATAGAGAACATAACAATACATGACATCTACAGTGGTGATGTTTCATTATAGAGAACATAACAATACATGACATCTACAGTGGTGATGTTTCATTATAGAGAACATGACATAACAATACATGACATCTACAGTGGTGATGTGTCATTATAGAGAACATAACATGACAATACATGACATCTACAGTGGTGATGTTTCATTATAGAGAACATAACATAACAATACATGACATCTACAGTGGTGATGTTTCATTATAGAGAACATGACAATACATGACATCTACAGTGGTGATGTTTCATTATAGAGAACATAACATAACAATACATGACATCTACAGTGGTGATGTTTCATTATAGAGAACATAACATAACAATACATGACATCTACAGTGGTGATGTTTCATTATAGAGAACATGACATAACAATACATGACATCTACAGTGGTGATGTTTCATTATAGAGAACATGACATGACAATACATGACATCTACAGTGGTGATGTTTCATTATAGAGAACATGACATAACAATACATGACATCTACAGTGGTGATGTTTCATTATAGAGAACATGACATGACAATACATGACATCTACAGTGGTGATGTTTCATTATAGAGAACATGACATGACAATACATGACATCTACAGTGGTGATGTTTCATTATAGAGAACATGACAATACATGACATCTACAGTGGTGATGTTTCATTATAGAGAACATGACAATACATGACATCTACAGTGGTGATGTTTCATTATAGAGAACATGACATAACAATACATGACATCTACAGTGGTGATGTTTCATTATAGAGAACATAACATAACAATACATGACATCTACAGTGGTGATGTTTCATTATAGAGAACATAACATGACAATACATGACATCTACAGTGGTGATGTTTCATTATAGAGAACATAACATGACAATACATGACATCTACAGTGGTGATGTTTCATTATAGAGAACATAACATAACAATACATGACATCTACAGTGGTGATGTTTCATTATAGAGAACATAACATGACAATACATGACATCTACAGTGGTGATGTTTCATTATAGAGAACATAACAATACATGACATCTACAGTGGTGATGTTTCATTATAGAGAACATGACAATACATGACATCTACAGTGGTGATGTTTCATTATAGAGAACATAACATAACAATACATGACATCTACAGTGGTGATGTTTCATTATAGAGAACATGACATGACAATACATGACATCTACAGTGGTGATGTTTCATTATAGAGAACATGACAATACATGACATCTACAGTGGTGATGTTTCATTATAGAGAACATGACAATACATGACATCTACAGTGGTGATGTTTCATTATAGAGAACATGACAATACATGACATCTACAGTGGTGATGTTTCATTATAGAGAACATGACATGACAATACATGACATCTACAGTGGTGATGTTTCATTATAGAGAACATAACATAACAATACATGACATCTACAGTGGTGATGTTTCATTATAGAGAACATGACATGACAATACATGACATCTACAGTGGTGATGTTTCATTATAGAGAACATGACATAACAATACATGACATCTACAGTGGTGATGTTTCATTATAGAGAACATAACATGACAATACATGACATCTACAGTGGTGATGTTTCATTATAGAGAACATAACATGACAATACATGACATCTACAGTGGTGATGTTTCATTATAGAGAACATGACAATACATGACATCTACAGTGGTGATGTTTCATTATAGAGAACATAACATAACAATACATGACATCTACAGTGGTGATGTTTCATTATAGAGAACATGACATGACAATACATGACATCTACAGTGGTGATGTTTCATTATAGAGAACATGACAATACATGACATCTACAGTGGTGATGTTTCATTATAGAGAACATAACATGACAATACATGACATCTACAGTGGTGATGTTTCATTATAGAGAACATAACATGACAATACATGACATCTACAGTGGTGATGTTTCATTATAGAGAACATGACAATACATGACATCTACAGTGGTGATGTTTCATTATAGAGAACATAACAATACATGACATCTACAGTGGTGATGTTTCATTATAGAGAACATAACAATACATGACATCTACAGTGGTGATGTTTCATTATAGAGAACATGACATAACAATACATGACATCTACAGTGGTGATGTTTCATTATAGAGAACATGACAATACATGACATCTACAGTGGTGATGTTTCATTATAGAGAACATAACAATACATGACATCTACAGTGGTGATGTTTCATTATAGAGAACATGACATAACAATACATGACATCTACAGTGGTGATGTTTCATTATAGAGAACATAACATGACAATACATGACATCTACAGTGGTGATGTTTCATTATAGAGAACATAACATAACAATACATGACATCTACAGTGGTGATGTTTCATTATAGAGAACATGACATAACAATACATGACATCTACAGTGGTGATGTTTCATTATAGAGAACATGACATAACAATACATGACATCTACAGTGGTGATGTTTCATTATAGAGAACATAACAATACATGACATCTACAGTGGTGATGTTTCATTATAGAGAACATGACAATACATGACATCTACAGTGGTGATGTTTCATTATAGAGAACATAACAATACATGACATCTACAGTGGTGATGTTTCATTATAGAGAACATGACATAACAATACATGACATCTACAGTGGTGATGTTTCATTATAGAGAACATGACAATACATGACATCTACAGTGGTGATGTTTCATTATAGAGAACATAACAATACATGACATCTACAGTGGTGATGTTTCATTATAGAGAACATGACAATACATGACATCTACAGTGGTGATGTTTCATTATAGAGAACATAACAATACATGACATCTACAGTGGTGATGTTTCATTATAGAGAACATAACATGACAATACATGACATCTACAGTGGTGATGTTTCATTATAGAGAACATAACATGACAATACATGACATCTACAGTGGTGATGTTTCATTATAGAGAACATAACATAACAATACATGACATCTACAGTGGTGATGTTTCATTATAGAGAACATAACAATACATGACATCTACAGTGGTGATGTTTCATTATAGAGAACATGACAATACATGACATCTACAGTGGTGATGTTTCATTATAGAGAACATGACATAACAATACATGACATCTACAGTGGTGATGTTTCATTATAGAGAACATGACAATACATGACATCTACAGTGGTGATGTTTCATTATAGAGAACATAACAATACATGACATCTACAGTGGTGATGTTTCATTATAGAGAACATAACATGACAATACATGACATCTACAGTGGTGATGTTTCATTATAGAGAACATGACAATACATGACATCTAAGTAGCTGAATATGATTATGGACTAACAGTCTAAAGGACACAACTCATGTTATTCTGGTTAAACAGTGAGAGACTAGTTGATTATAGACTAACAGTCTAAAGGACACAATTTATGTTATTCTGGTTAAACAGTGGGAGACTAGTTTATTATGGACTAACAGTCTGAAGGACACAACTCATGTTATTCTGGTTAAACAGTGGGAGACTAGTTGGACTAACATTTTGGACACACTCATTCCATTTTTTACATATTTTTTTAAACTATTTTCTACATTGTACAATAATAATGACAACAATAACACTATTGGCATTCTCTCAACCTGCTTCATGAGGAATTCATCAGGAATGCTTTTCCAACAGTCTTGAAGGAGTTCCAACATATGCTGAGCACTTGTTGGCTGCTTTTCCTTCTTTTCCTTCTCTGCGGTCCAACTCATCCCAAACCATCTCAATTGGGTTGAGGTCGGGTGATTGTGGAGGCCAGGTCATCTGATGCAGCACTCCATCACTCTCCTTCTTGGTCAAATAGCCCTTACACAGCCTGGAGGTGTGTTGGGTCATTGTCCTGTTGAAAAACAAATGATAGTCACACTAAGTGCAAACCAGATGTGATGGAGTATCACTGCAGAAAGATTACAGGTAACTTATTAGATATTTTGTAGTCATGTTGTGCGAGTTGGAACCAATGTTTTTCTGGATCAAACGCGCCAAATAAATGGACATTTTGGAGATATAACGATGGAATTAATCGAACAAAATGACCATTTGTTATGTTTATGTGACATATTGGAGTGCCAACAGAAGAAGATCTTCAAAGGTAAGGCATGAATTATATCGTTGTTTCTGAGTTTTGTGTCGCGCCGGGCGGTCTGAAATATGATTGTCTGTGTTTGTTTGATGGGGTGCTGTCCTCAGATAATCGCATGGTTTGCTTTCACCGTAAAGCCTTTTTTGAAATATGACACCGTGGCTGGATTAACAAGAAGTCAAGCTTAAATTTGACATATTGCATGTGTATTTTCAAGAATGTTAAATATACTGCTCAAAAAAATAAAGGGAACACTTAACAATGTAACTCCAAGTCAATCACACTTCTGTGAAATCAAACTGTCCACTTAGGAAGCAACACTGATTGACAATAAATTTCACATGCTGTTGTGCAAATGGAATAGACAACAGGTGGAAATTATAGGCAATTAGCAAGACACCCCCAATAAAGGAGTGGTTCTGCAGGTGGTAACCACAGACTACTTCTCAGTTCCTATGCTTCCTGGCTGATGTTTTGGTCACTTTTGAATGCTGGCGGTGCTTTCACTCTAGTGGTAGCATGAGACGGAGTCTACAACCCACACAAGTGGCTCAGGTAGTGCAGCTCATCCAGGATGGCACATCAATGCGAGCTGTGGCAAGAAGGTTTGCTGTGTCTGTCAGCGTAGTGTCCAGAGCATGGAGGCGCTACCAGGAGACAGGCCAGTACATCAGGAGACGTGGAGGAGGCCGTAGGAGGGCAACAACCCAGCAGCAGGACCGCTACCTCCACCTTTGTGCAAGGAGGAGCAGGAGGAGCACTGCCAGAGCCCTGCAAAATGACCTCCAGCAGGCCACAAATGTGCATGTGTCTGCTCAAACGGTCAGAAACAGACTCCATGAGGGTGGTATGAGGGCTCGATGTCCACAGGTGGGGGTTGTGCTTACAGCCCAACACCGTGCAGGACGTTTGGCATTTGCCAGAGAACACCAAGATTGGCAAATTCGCCACTGGCGCCCTGTGCTCTTCACAGATGAAAGCAGGTTCACACTGAGCACATGTGACAGACGTGACAGTCTGGAGACGCCGTGGAGAACGTTCTGCTGCCTGCAACATCCTCCAGCATGACCGGTTTGGCGGTGGGTCAGTCATGGTGTGGGGTGGCATTTCTTTGGGGGGCCGCACAGCCCTCCATGTGCTCGCCAGAGGTAGCCTGACTGCCATTAGGTACCGAGATGAGATCCTCAGACCCCTTGTGAGACCATATGCTGGTGCGGTTGTCCCTGGGTTCCTCCTAATGCAAGACAATGCTAGACCTCATGTGGCTGGAGTGTGTCAGCAGTTCCTGCAAGAGGAAGGCATTGATGCTATGGACTGGCCCGCCCGTTCCCCAGACCTGAATCCAATTGAGCACATCTGGGACATCATGTCTCGCTTCATCCACCAACGCCACGTTGCACCACAGACTGTCCAGGAGTTGGCGGATGCTTTAGTCCAGGTCTGGGAGGAGATCCCTCAGGAGACCATCCGCCACCTCATCAGGAGCATGCCCAGGCGTTGTAGGGAGGTCATACAGGCACGTGGAGGCCACACACACTACTGAGCCTCATTTTGACTTGTTTTAAGGACATTACATCAAAGTTGGATCAGCCTGTAGTGTGGTTTTCCACTTTAATTTTGAGTGTGACTCCAAATCCAGACCTCCATGGGTTGATAAATTGGATTTCCATTGATTATTTTTGTGTGATTTTGTTGTCAGCACATTCAACTATGTAAAGAAGAAAGTATTTAATAAGATTATTTATTTCATTCAGATCTAGGATGTGTTGTTTAAGTGTTCCCTTTATTTTTTTGAGCAGTGTATTTACAATTCTGTAGTTTGAATTTGGTGCCCTGCACTTCACTGGATGTTGGCCAGGTGGGAGGCTACCGTCCTACGTACCCTAGAGAGGTTTAAATAGCCATCAAGTCAGCAAAAGGGAATATGTTCCATCATCCATGTTTATTAACATTAGTTCAAATTGTCCACTGATATTGGTGTAATTTCTCACCCCTTTTGGCTGTATGAAAGTTAATTTCCCCTCAGACACACACATTTGTTCTTTGTTATTACCCGAGCCACTGCCTGTTCAGCCTGCTATCATCCAGAAGGCGAGGTCAGTACAGGTGCATCAAAGCAGGGACCGAGAGACAGAAGCTGTTTTTCAATCTCAAGGCCATCAGACTGTTAAATAGCATCACTAACACAGAGGCTGCTGCCTACAAACACAGACTTGAAATCATTAGTCACTTTAATAATGTTTACATATCTGGCATTACTCATCTCATATGTATATACTGTATTCTACACTATTCTACTGTATCTTAGTCTATGTATTACTCATCTCATATGTATATACTGTATTCTATACTATTCTACTGTATCTGTCTATGTATTACTCATCTCATATGTATATACTGTATTCTATTCTACTGTATCTGTCTATGCAGCTCTGACATTGCTCGTCCATATATTTATATATTCTTATTCCATTACTTAGATTTGTGTGTATTAGGTATTTGTTGTGAAATTGTTAGATATTGCAGCACTGTGGGAACTAGGACAAGCATTTCGCTACACCCACAATAACATCTGCTGAACCCCTGTATGTGACCAATAAGATTTGATTTATTATGAAGGTAATTTGTGTAGAATGTATTTTCCCCACTCATTCACCCCATCTCTTTACATTGCTTATGCATATTTAGTGGTCTGACTGTGTCCAGACTATGTCAAAGGCCCTTCCTGGTAGATCTGAACCTAATGCAGCTTGGAGTGATCGGATGACAGAAGTCACATGTAGGTGCCAGGTGTAACTGAGGCTGTAGATGCTCCATATCCATTACTTTGAGTGTTTTATATAATATGACTAAATGTGTTTCTGTGTTGCAGGGACAGTAAATAAATGGAACAGCAAGGCCACAGAACATGACATAAGCAGAGCTGTGGGAGACCACTTCAAGCCCCTGGTAGAGCCGGGGGTGGTGTTTACCACTCCACCACGCCTTCAGCAGGCTGGAAAAGTGGGATTGATCTGGTTGATCCATTTGTTTGTTTCGGTTTGCAGTAGTTGAATCCTTTGACGTATTGTTGAATTAAACATTTATCTTCAACAAATGCACTAGGTTGGTTGAAAAGTGATACTAAATGTACAGACCAGCACTATTTTAACATAGTGGGAGATTTACTGAATTTATACTTTTTTCATAATAAGATGGACCAAGATACGTATTGGTTTAGCAAGAGTCTGTTGATTGTCAGTCATTGGGTTAATTTCTTTTGCAATATGTTCAAATCAAGCTTTATTTATACAGCACATTTCAGACATGGATGCTTCACAGGAAAAAAAATAAAACAATGAAAATAAACAGAAATATTTACCACAACAAACATAAGATTAACAACTGAAAGACGAATTAGCATTCTAAGGAAAATCCATTGATTAAAATATTAATTGGATGCAACATCCAACACAAAATATAAGCATGTTTTTAGGAGGGGCTCTGAAAGACACTATGGGGGTGTCCACTGAAAGTTGACTAGTAACAACAACTGGGACATAAAAGACACCCACCATGAGACCCACTAAATCTGCCCAAGAAGAGACAAACAAAAGAAAAACCCACACCAAACTTAAAGACAGGAAGCAAACCAAAAAGGTGGAGCAACTAAAGGTGTTGACTCTCCACATGTATCAAGACAACTGGAGCACTGGGCCAGACACTCTTAAATAGAACCTGGACCAGCTCAGGTAAAACACCTTCCTACCAACGAGATGGACAAGCCAGCTCAGGTGAAACACCTTCCCATATATTCCTTCCCTATATACACAATATACACAAACATCTCCCACAATAATCATATTACTTGTAATTTTTTAAACAAGCTCCTTAAACTGCACAAGCAGCAATAAATCACTGATATCGATTAGGGGGGAAATCAGGTTGTACGTGATGTTGAAACTAACACAACTAAAAAACACATGGAAATGGGAGATATATTTTACCTCACTGGTTAGAGGACAACCTGCAGAAGACAGTCAGCTACATTTTGGAGTGATACATTTAAATTTAGGGGTCGCTAAACAAAGGAACACAACATTTATGTCATCACTCATCGATATCATGCTAAAATCAATTGTGTGAGAGGAGGGAGATGAGGTTGCACGTCCTGTTAAACTAACAGCTCAAAATCCACATGGAATATGGGAGTAATGTGTACATCCCTGGTTAGAGGACAATTTGTAGAAAACAGCTAGCTACATTTTGAAGTGTTGCATTTTGATTCCAGTGGGTCACCAACATGGTAATTGTAACAGCTCTTTTTGTGTTAGTCACTTTTTATTAAATCACATAAATAGTAACTCTTCCATTTCAGAGCCTGGATTTTCCCCCTGAGGCTAATATCCATATCATGTTGAAATCAATAGAACAGGGGACAAACGTTTAGGGTTCTACATTGTGACATCATTAAAATACTCCTTCTACAATGTTAAAACATTCTACATTGTGACATTAATTCATTGATATCATGAAACAACTCATTCATGAATTTTCTGATGTTTGATCAGATGTCTTTTATCAGAGTATCTCTTGTTACATTGATCACAGCTATAAGGTTTCTCTCCTGTGTGTGTTCTCTGGTGTAGAGTCAGAGTGCTAGATGTAGTAAAACTCTTCCCACATTGATCACAGCTATAAGGTTTCTCTCCTGTGTGTGTTCTCTGGTGTTGAGTCAGAGTGCTAGATGCAGCAAACCTCTTCCCACATTGACCACAGCTATAAGGTTTTTCTCCCGTGTGTGTTCTTTGGTGTATCTTCAGTTTGCCAGATTGAACAAAACTCTTCCCACATTGAGTACAGCTATAGGGTTTCTCTCCTGTGTGTCTTCTTTGGTGTATCGTCAGATGGTTAGATTTAAAAAAAAACTTCCCACATCGAGTACAGCTATAGGGTTTCTCTCCTGTGTGTGTTCTCTGGTGAAGAGTCAGATTGCGCAAGCAAGTAAAACTCTTCCCACACTCATCACAGATATACGGTTTCTCTCCTGTGTGTATTCTCTGGTGTGATATCAGGCTGGTTGAACGAGTAAAACTCTTCCCACATTCATCACAGCTAAAAGATTTCTCTCCTGTGTGTGTTCTCTGGTGTAATTTCAGGCTGGTTGAACGAGTAAAACTCTTCCCACATTCATCACAGCTATAAGATTTCTCTCCTGTGTGTGTTCTTTGGTGTACAATAAGATGGCTAGATGTATCAAAACTCTTCCCACATTGAGTAGAGCAATAAGCTTTCTCTACTGTGTGGCTTCTCCGATGAATTTTAATGCCTGCTGATGAGGTGAATCTCTTCCCACAGTCAGAGAGGTGAATTATCTTCCCTGTGGGTCTCTGCTGGTGTTTCTTGAGGAGTTCTGATCTGGAGAGACTCTTCTCTGCCTCATCAGCATCATGAGGTTGTTGAGGCTCCCCAGAGGATCCACGATAGTCACGTCTCTCTCCTGTGTGAATGACAAAGTCATACAGATGGTTAAAGGCCCACAACAGCAGAAATCCACTGTAAAAGGTCATGCCAACAGCGTAGCCATGATGTTGAACAACAATTGACATCTGTAATGAATGTAATGATTACTTGACATTTGTCTTAAAATGAGCAACAATAGTCATATTTTGTCTTGTTTTCACATTAGTAGTAACATCTAAGATTGGAGGCCCTTTTCTATGTTTGCTGGTGAGAAAAGATGTTTGCTCAGGGGAGTAACCTCCATTACCAGGTTGCTTATGAGTTCATTTCACACTACTTTGGATTATAATTGTCAGGCTCGCTTGAATCTCCTGCTTAATATGTTTGTGTCATCATCGCAAATCAACCGCTTTGTACTTAAAAAAACACTTCAACCAGTAAAATGCTCTTTGGCTTTAACATCAGCCTGACAATGAGGGTTTGTACACTGTTTGCCAAATTGGCCCATAACTTCACCTAACAACAACATAGACCTACTGTAGGACCCATAACTTCACCTAACAACAAATATAGGAAAATAGCTCTGTGTGTTGAACAATAGCCTATCCATCAAGGAACAGTTCTCTACACATTATGAGCTAAGTATCTCCGTTTCCAAACGGACTAACGAGACCCTACAGTTAATCAAGCAGACAGTAACACATTATAAACATCAATTTGTTAGGGATGTTGGATCCAACGTGGAGCACGGCATAACTGTCTTTACCAGAGTAATGAATGAAGAAGCACTTTGGTTGTTGTTGCATGTCGTGATGTTTGTCATGTGACTGTCATTCAGAAAAGTATTTCCTGGATCTTCTGATAGTTGATCATGTGACTGTAACTAAACATCTACAGTATTAAGAATTATGTGTAATTATTGAAGAACTGCGTTAATGACAGTATCCATTTGAGTGTTGTCAATAAAGCTAAGATTTAAAAAAAAAATGTATTTCACCTTTATTTAACCAGGTAGGCCAGTTGAGAACAAGTTCTCATTTACAACTGTGACCTGGTGAAGATAAGGCAAAGCAGTGCGACACAAACAACACAGAGTTACACATGGAATAAACAAACGTACAGTCAATAACACAATAGAAAAATCTATATACAGTGTGTGCAAATGGAGTACGGAGGCAAGGCAATAAATAGACCATAGTAGTGAAGTAATTACAATTTAGCAAATTAACACTGGAGAGATAGATGTGCAGATGATGATGTGCAAGTAGAAATACTGGTGTGCAAAAGAGCAAAAAAATATAAATAAAAACATGGGGATGAGGTAGGCAGTTGGATGGGCTATTTACAGATGGGCTGTGTACAGCTGCAGCGATCGGTAAGCTGCTCAGATAGCTGATGCTTAAAGTTAGTGAGGGAGATATAAGTCTCCAAGTTAAGCGATTTTTGCAATTCGTTCCAGTCATTGGCAGCAGAGAACTGGAAGGAAATGCGGCCAAAGTAGGTGTTGGCTTTGGGGATGACCAGTGAGATATACCTGCTGGAGCGCGTGCTATGGGTGGGTGTTGCTATGGTGACCAGTGAGCTGAGTTAAGGCGGAGCTTTACATAGCAAAGACTTATAGATGACCTGGAGCCAGTGGGTTTGGCGACGAATATGTAGCGAGGGCCAGCCGACGAGAGCGTACAGGTCGCAGTGGTGGGTGGTATATGGGGCATTGGTGACAAAACGGATGGCACTGTGATAGACTGCATCCAGTTTGCTGAGTAGAGTGTTGGAGGCTATTTTGAAAATGACATCGCCGAAGTTAACCTGTTAGGGCTAGGGGGCAGTATTGACACGGCTGGATAAAAAACATACCCGATTTAATCTGGTTACCACTCCTACCCAGTAACTAGAGTATGCATATACTTATTACATATGGATAGAAAACACCCTACATTTTCTAAAACTGTTTGAATGGTGTCTGTGAGTATAACAGAACTCAAATGGCAGGTCAAAACCTGAGAGATTCCTTTACAGGAAGTGGCCTGTCTGACCATTTCTTGAACTTCTTTTCCATCTCTATCATTTACTAAGGATCTCTGCTCTAACGTGACACTTCCCACGTCGTCCATAGGCGCTCAGAGCCCGGGAAAAAACAGAATGTCGTCATTCCAGCCCCAGGCTGAAACACATTATCGCCTTTCTCAAGTGGCCGATCAAGGGACTCTGGGCTTATGCGCGTGACCCGACCGCCCCCGCCTTTGTGATTTTTTCCTCTGTTTGCCGAAAAGGAGATTCCCTGTCGGAATATTATCGCTTTTCTACGAGAAAAATGTCGTAAAAATTGATTTTAAACAGCGGTTGACATGCTTCGAAGTACAGTAATGGAATATTTAGAATTTTATTGTCACGAATTGCGCCATGCGCGCGACACTTCTTTACTATTTCGGATAGTGTCTGGAACGCACGAACAAAACGCCGCTATTCGGATATAACGATGGATTATTTTGGACCAAACCAACATTTGTTATTGAAGTAGCAGTCCTGGGTGTGCATTCTGACGAAGACAACAAAAGGTAATCAAACTTTTATAATAGTAAATATGATTATGGTGAGTGCTAAACTTGCCGGGTGTCTAAATAGCGAGCCCGTGATGCCTGGGCTATGTACTTAGAATATTGCAAAATGTGCTTTCACCAAAAAGCTATTTTAAAATCGGACATATCGAGTGCATAGAGGAGGTCTGTATCTATAATTCTTAAAATAATTGTTATGCTTTTTGTGAACGTTTATCGTGAGTAATTTAGTAAAATGTTAGCGAATTCCCCGGAAGTTTTCGGGGGGTATGCTAATTCTGAAAGTCACATGCTAATGTAAAAGCTGGTTTTTGATATAAATATGAACTTGATTGAACAAAACATGCATGTATTGTATAACATAATGTCCTAGGGTTGTCATCTGATGAAGATCATCAAAGGTGAGTGCTGCATTTAGCTGTCTTCTGGGTTTTGGTGAAATTATATGCTGGCTTGAAAAATGGGTGTCTGATTATTTCTGGCTTGGTACTCTGCTGACATAATCTAATGTTTTGCTTTCGTTGTAAAGCCTTTTTGAAATCGGACAGTGTGGTTAGATTAACGAGAGTCTTGTCTTTAAATAGCTGTAAAATAGTCATATGTTTGAGAAATTGAAGTAATAGGATTTTTAACGTTTTGAAAATCGCGCCACAGGCTGCCAGTGGCTGTTACGTAGGTGGGACGAATTCGTCCCGCCTAGCCTAGAGAGGTTAAAAAGCCCTCTATGGGCTTTTTACATGCTAATGTAAAAAGCTGGTTTTTGATATAAATATGAACTTGATTGAACAAAACATGCATGTATTGTATAACATAATGTCCTAGGAGTGTCATCTGATGAAGATCATCAAAGGTTAGTGCTGCATTTAGCTGTGGTTTTGGTTTTTGTGACATATCAAACGCTGTTTAAAATCAATTTTTATGCTACTTTTCTCGTAAAATAGCGATAATATTACAACCGGGCAACGTTGTATTCATTCAAAGGCTGAAAGAAAAAAAAATTGAATTCTCGTGAACGCGCATCTCAGTCTCACTGTCCCCAGGCTGACTGATCACAAACAGAGCTGCTGTACTTTGCCCAGAGACAGCAGACACCCCATTCCACTTTCTGGTGGCTTTAGAGAGCAAATGGAAGCCTTAGAAAGTGTCACGTTACAGCACAGATGCTGTAATGTCGATAGAGATGCAGAAGGACAACAAATTATCAGACAGGGCGTTCCTGTATGGAATCTTCTCAGGTTTTTGCCTGCCATATGAGTTCTGTTATACTCACAGACACCATTCAAACAGTTTTAGAAACTTTAGAGTGTTTTCTATCCAAATCTACTAATTATATGCATATTCTAATTTCTGGGCAGGAGTAGTAACCAGATTAAATCGGGTACGTTTTTTATCCGGACGTGAAAATACTGCCCCCTATCCCAAACAGGGTAAACTATCATTATAACATCATGGATGAATTCTAGAATATACTATATAGCCTAGAAACCTGGTTAAACTATCATTATGAAATCATGGATGGCCAGTCCTTGTATTCATAGTGTAGTGAATTCAGGGGGTAGTCCTGAGCTGAACTCAAACCTGGGTCCAGTGACTGTCAAGCCAACACCTTATAACTGTTACGCCATGATTATCTGAACTTCTTGACGAGGTCCCTATGAATTTGAGAGTGGTTACATTTCTCCTTCCCCCATCCCTCAGCTGTTCACCAAACCAAGCCTCTGGGCAGCCATTTTGTTTCTGTTTTAAAACTAGGTTGCCCCTTTAAAAAAGCCACACAATCAATCAACCAATCTGCAGTTCATACAATAACAAATCTGTCATTCCACCACTGTTTTGGTAATAAGATGATGATGTGTCTGGAGAAATGTAACTACTTTCAAATTCATAGACTGACCTATGGATGCAAGGACTGACCATCCATGATATCAACATTATAGTTTTAACCATGTTGAGGCTATACAGTGTTGATTTACATTGTTTCTAAACATTGGAGTAAAAAAAGTTTCTTTGGGGGTTCTGATGGGGTACAACAGTTGAACTAAGCTCATGAGGCATGTGTTATATTCTTCAAGAATCAATGGCTATAAATTAATAATTATAAAGTCACAATATGGATGTAGCAATTGCAGATTTCCCCTTTAACACCACACATCAGTTCAACAACTGCAGAGTTTGTGACTCTGTATTTAAGACAGTACTTACTAGTGTTTATCAGGGCCCGTTCATTGTTAAAACCATTGGATGCCTTAACATGCCTTTGGGAAACCGGGCCCAGATATACAGTTTCCTCCTCTTCTTCCTTTTTCGATGTGACAGTCATCTCCCCCTCCTCTTCCACTCCATAAACTGCATCTTCCTCCTCTTCTTTTACAGTAACATCCTCCTCCTCTTTCACTCTGAACGCATCTTCCTCTTCTTTTACTGAAACGTCTTTCTCTTCTTCTTTCACGGTAACAGCCTCACCCTCTACTTGTTTTTGCATTGAAACAGCCTCCTCTTCCTCCTCCTCTTTGACGAGAGCTTCTTTCTCCGTCCAACAGACCTCTTCTTTAGCAGGAGAGTAGCTTAGTGAACGCATGGTCGGAGATGTTAGCTAGCTAGGCTAATGCTAACTTAACCAGCCCGCTAGCTGAATAATAACAACAACACCGTAAATATGAAATTAAATCGGATAACTAACTAGACGACAGAAGTGGGTTTAAAACACAGTGGCTAATATACACGAAAGCATCTAAAGAGCTTTATTGGTTTGGCTATTTTGTCTAGCAAGCTACTGAGGTGGCTGACTAACTGTTGTTGCTGTTGAAAGAAGCGTTCCGTCCACTAGATTTTACGTCACAACAACAGCATTACCTTAAATTCCCACACCGCCATCTGCTGACTGGAGTGGGTAACATAGTTGAGTAAAATGTATATTATAATGTTCAGACAAAAAGTTAAACGGTAGGAACTTCCTGAATTGGAATTACCCCTCTACACATGTACTGCACTGGAATTATCCCATTGGCTGGCAGAAACGTGCAGTTTCGTTTTTATTGGGCCATCAAAGCTGTGTCAGGGATTTTTGTGATTGGTTCCATTTCAGTCACATGTGCATAAGGGAGAGGTGGTGTCTGATGTCTGCAGGTCAATGCAACTGAGAAATATGATCCTTGTAACTATTCTCTGTGAATATCAGCAGTGGTAATGATTGTGAAATATGATCCTTGTAATTATTCTCTGTGAATATCAGCAGTGGTAATGATTGTGAAATATGATCCTTGTAATTATTCTCTGTGAATATCAGCAGTGGGAATGATTGTGAAATATGATCCTTGTAATTATTCTCTGTGAATATCAGCAGTGGTAATGATTGTGAAATATTTAGTTCATTTCATCAGAGCAACATGATAATTAATGATTTCTGAACAACCATTTTTTATTTAATGTCTATTAAGAATATCTGATCAACTTTATTTCACTTGGTGATGTTTCATTATAGAGAACATGACAATACATGACATCTACAGTGGTGATGTTTCATTATAGAGAACATAACATAACAATACATGACATCTACAGTGGTTATGTTTCATTATAGAGAACATAACAATACATGACATCTACAGTGGTGATGTTTCATTATAGAGAACATAACAATACATGACATCTACAGTGGTGATGTTTCATTATAGAGAACATGACATGACAATACATGACATCTACAGTGGTGATGTTTCATTATAGAGAACATAACATGACAATACATGACATCTACAGTGGTGATGTTTCATTATAGAGAACATGACATGACAATACATGACATCTACAGTGGTGATGTTTCATTATAGAGAACATAACAATACATGACATCTACAGTGGTGATGTGTCATTATAGAGAACATAACATGACAATACATGACATCTACAGTGGTGATGTTTCATTATAGAGAACATGACATAACAATACATGACATCTACAGTGGTGATGTTTCATTATAGAGAACATAACATAACAATACATGACATCTACAGTGGTGATGTTTCATTATAGAGAACATGACATAACAATACATGACATCTACAGTGGTGATGTTTCATTATAGAGAACATAACAATACATGACATCTACAGTGGTGATGTTTCATTATAGAGAACATGACATGACAATACATGACATCTACAGTGGTGATGTTTCATTATAGAGAACATAACATGACAATACATGACATCTACAGTGGTGATGTTTCATTATAGAGAACATGACAATACATGACATCTACAGTGGTGATGTTTCATTATAGAGAACATAACATAACAATACATGACATCTACAGTGGTGATGTTTCATTATAGAGAACATGACAATACATGACATCTACAGTGGTGATGTTTCATTATAGAGAACATAACATGACAATACATGACATCTACAGTGGTGATGTTTCATTATAGAGAACATAACATGACAATACATGACATCTACAGTGGTGATGTTTCATTATAGAGAACATGACATGACAATACATGACATCTACAGTGGTGATGTTTCATTATAGAGAACATAACATAACAATACATGACATCTACAGTGGTGATGTTTCATTATAGAGAACATAACATGACAATACATGACATCTACAGTGGTGATGTGTCATTATAGAGAACATAACAATACATGACATCTACAGTGGTGATGTTTCATTATAGAGAACATAACAATACATGACATCTACAGTGGTGATGTTTCATTATAGAGAACATAACATGACAATACATGACATCTACAGTGGTGATGTTTCATTATAGAGAACATAACATGACAATACATGACATCTACAGTGGTGATGTTTCATTATAGAGAACATGACAATACATGACATCTACAGTGGTGATGTTTCATTATAGAGAACATGACAATACATGACATCTACAGTGGTGATGTGTCATTATAGAGAACATAACAATACATGACATCTACAGTGGTGATGTTTCATTATAGAGAACATGACATGACAATACATGACATCTACAGTGGTGATGTTTCATTATAGAGAACATGACATGACAATACATGACATCTACAGTGGTGATGTTTCATTATAGAGAACATGACAATACATGACATCTACAGTGGTGATGTTTCATTATAGAGAACATGACATAACAATACATGACATCTACAGTGGTGATGTTTCATTATAGAGAACATCACAATACATGACATCTACAGTGGTGATGTTTCATTATAGAGAACATAACATAACAATACATGACATCTACAGTGGTGATGTTTCATTATAGAGAACATAACATAACAATACATGACATCTACAGTGGTGATGTTTCATTATAGAGAACATAACAATACATGACATCTACAGTGGTGATGTTTCATTATAGAGAACATAACAATACATGACATCTACAGTGGTGATGTTTCATTATAGAGAACATGACATGACAATACATGACATCTACAGTGGTGATGTTTCATTATAGAGAACATAACATAACAATACATGACATCTACAGTGGTGATGTTTCATTATAGAGAACATGACAATACATGACATCTACAGTGGTGATGTTTCATTATAGAGAACATGACAATACATGACATCTACAGTGGTGATGTTTCATTATAGAGAACATAACAATACATGACATCTACAGTGGTGATGTTTCATTATAGAGAACATGACATAACAATACATGACATCTACAGTGGTGATGTTTCATTATAGAGAACATGACATAACAATACATGACATCTACAGTGGTGATGTTTCATTATAGAGAACATGACATGACAATACATGACATCTACAGTGGTGATGTTTCATTATAGAGAACATGACATAACAATACATGACATCTACAGTGGTGATGTTTCATTATAGAGAACATGACATAACAATACATGACATCTACAGTGGTGATGTTTCATTATAGAGAACATGACATGACAATACATGACATCTACAGTGGTGATGTTTCATTATAGAGAACATGACATAACAATACATGACATCTACAGTGGTGATGTTTCATTATAGAGAACATGACATAACAATACATGACATCTACAGTGGTGATGTTTCATTATAGAGAACATAACATGACAATACATGACATCTACAGTGGTGATGTTTCATTATAGAGAACATAACATGACAATACATGACATCTACAGTGGTGATGTGTCATTATAGAGAACATAACATAACAATACATGACATCTACAGTGGTGATGTTTCATTATAGAGAACATGACAATACATGACATCTACAGTGGTGATGTTTCATTATAGAGAACATAACATAACAATACATGACATCTACAGTGGTGATGTTTCATTATAGAGAACATAACAATACATGACATCTACAGTGGTGATGTTTCATTATAGAGAACATAACAATACATGACATCTACAGTGGTGATGTTTCATTATAGAGAACATGACAATACATGACATCTACAGTGGTGATGTTTCATTATAGAGAACATAACATAACAATACATGACATCTACAGTGGTGATGTGTCATTATAGAGAACATAACATAACAATACATGACATCTACAGTGGTGATGTTTCATTATAGAGAACATGACAATACATGACATCTACAGTGGTGATGTTTCATTATAGAGAACATAACATAACAATACATGACATCTACAGTGGTGATGTTTCATTATAGAGAACATAACAATACATGACATCTACAGTGGTGATGTTTCATTATAGAGAACATAACAATACATGACATCTACAGTGGTGATGTTTCATTATAGAGAACATAACATGACAATACATGACATCTACAGTGGTGATGTTTCATTATAGAGAACATAACATAACAATACATGACATCTACAGTGGTGATGTTTCATTATAGAGAACATAACATAACAATACATGACATCTACAGTGGTGATGTTTCATTATAGAGAACATAACATGACAATACATGACATCTACAGTGGTGATGTTTCATTATAGAGAACATAACAATACATGACATCTACAGTGGTGATGTTTCATTATAGAGAACATGACATAACAATACATGACATCTACAGTGGTGATGTGTCATTATAGAGAACATAACATGACAATACATGACATCTACAGTGGTGATGTTTCATTATAGAGAACATGACAATACATGACATCTAAGTAGCTGAATATGATTATGGACTAACAGTTTGAAGGACACAACTCATGTTATTCTGGTTAAACAGAGAGAGACTAGTTGATTAAGGAGTGGGGATTTTTTTTACAATTAGGAAATAATATGTCATGTTTTACTCGTACCTCAGCCAGCATTGTGAATGGTTAGGAAATAATATGTCATGTTTTACTCGTACTTCAGCCAGCATTGTGAATGGTTAGGAAATAATATGTCATGTTTTACTAGTACCTCAGCCAGCATTGTGAATGGTTAGGAAATAATATGTCATGTTTTACTAGTACCTCAGCCAGCATTGTGAATGGTTAGGAAATAATATGTCATGTTTTACTCGTACCTCAGCCAGCATTGTGAATGGTTAGGAAATAATATGTCATGTTTTACTAGTACCTCAGCCAGCACTGTGAATGGTTAGGAAATAATATGTCATGTTTTACTAGTACCTCAGCCAGCATTGTGAATGGTTAGGAAATAATATGTCATGTTTTACTAGTACCTCAGCCAGCATTGTGAATGGTTAGGAAATAATATGTCATGTTTTACTAGTACCTCAGCCAGCATTGTGAATGGTTAGGAAATAATATGTCATGTTTTACTCGTACCTCAGCCAGCATTGTGAATGGTTAGGAAATAATATGTCATGTTTTACTCGTACCTCAGCCAGCATTGTGAATGGTTAGGAAATAATATGTCATGTTTTACTCGTACCTCAGCCAGCATTGTGAATGGTTAGGAAATAATATGTCATGTTTTACTCGTACCTCAGCCAGCATTGTGAATGGTTAGGAAATAATATGTCATGTTTTACTCGTACATCAGCCAGCATTGTGAATGGTGTCTGATGCAGTGACATACTAGACCATGGCAGTAAATCTAATACTTTGGTGTTTTTAGTCAGGCATGAAAGGTCTGGGGTGGTTCTGTGGTTATAAGTTACTGACCTTGGAAAACATTTCTGGCCATGCTGGCAGGGTCTGAATCAAACCCAATGTCCACCTGGTACACTAGCAGGGTCTGAATCAAACCCAATGTCCACCTGGTACACTGGCAGGGTCTGAATCAACCCAATGTCCACCTGGTACACTGGCAGGGTCTGAATCAAACCCAATGTCCACCTGGTACACTGGCAGGCTCTGAATCAAACCCAATGTCCACCTGGTACACTGACAGGGTCTGAATTAAACCCAATGTCCACCTGGTACACTGACAGGGTCTGAATCAACCCAATGTCCACCTGGTACACTGGCAGGGTCTGAATCAAACCCAATGTCCACCTGGTACACTGACAGGGTCTGAATCAAACCCAATGTCCACCTGGTACACTGGCAGGGTCTGAATCAACCCAATGTCCACCTGGTACACTGACAGGGTCTGAATCAAACCCAATGTCCACCTGGTACACTGACAGGGTCTGAATCAACCCAATGTTAAGGGGAGGGAAGATTGGTCAAGAGGGTGATGATTATTGTTGTTCTACTGCCTGATTGTTATGCAACAACATTGTTTACAAAAGCTTTGTTAAATCAGCACAACAGTTTTCAGCTGTGCTAACATAATTGCAAAAGGGTTTTCTAATGATCAATTAGCCTTTTAAAATGATAAACTTGGATTAGCTAACACAACGTGCCATTGGAACACAGGAGTGATGGTTGCTGATAATGGGCCTCTGTACGCCTATGTAGATATTCCATAAACAATCAGCTGTTTCCAGCTACAATAGTCATTTACAACATTAACAATGTCTACACTGTATTTCAGATCAATTTGATGTTATTTTAATGGACAAAAAAAGTGTTTTTCTTTCAAAAACAAGAACATTTCTAAGTGACTCCAACCTTTTGAACGGTAGCGTTAATTATTTTAGAATAAGGCTGTAATGTAACAAAATGTGGAAAAAGTGAAGGGGTCTGAATACTTTCCGAATGCACTGTATTGTTACACCATGTAGGAGCAGTATAGACCTAGTCTGTTCATTATATACATCTACATGATGTATTGTTACACCATGTAGGAGCAGTATAGACCTAGTCTGTTCATTATATACATCTGCATGATGTATTGTTACACCATGTAGCAGCAGTATGGAGGTACTGTGGGGGACAAAATTGTTGACACCCTTGATAAAGATGAGCAAAAACAACTCTATAAAATAAAGAATTCAAATACTTCTATGTAAAAAAAAGGGTGAATTATATTATTGTATGCTGAAACAATTGCTCAGAGAAAGAGATTTAGTTGAACATGTTATTCTCAAAAGGTAAGGGTCTGAATTACTGCCACCCATGTTTTCAATACTCCAGCACCCTCCCCTTGGGAGGAAAACGACACTGAAATGTTTTATGAGATTAGAGTACACATTGGGTGGGATCTTAGACCCTTCCTCCATACAGAATCTCTCCAGGTCTTTGATTTATTTTGTCTGCGCTTATGGACTGCCCTGTTCAATTCAAACCACAGGTTTTCAATGGAGTTCAAGTCCGAAGACTGAGATGGCCATTGAAAATGTTGATTTTGTGCTCAATTAACCATTTCTTCTTGGATGTTGATGTGTCTTGCTGGAAGATCCACTTATGGCCAAGTTTCAGCCTCCTAGCAGAGAGGTAACCAGGTTTTGGGCTAAAATATCCTGGTAGTGGGTAAAGTTTATTTATTTATTTTATACAGTAATTTTTTCTCATCTTTATCAAGGGTATCAATAACTAGGTGCTTATTTTGATATGTAGTTATTTGACTGAATCAGAAATACAGATGTGGAGTAGATGTAGAGTTTGTTTAAAATTCTCATAAAAAAATCTTAACTAATCAAACAACACTTGTTGCTCTTTGTACGTGTTGATATAATATTAATATTTAATGGAGAGGAAAAAAACGTTTCCCTAAACTGCTTTATAATATTATAATTCAATGAAGAATAAAAATAGTTTTCCCTCTTCAACTGCGTTTCCTCCCTCCAGACAGCAGATGGCGATATGTGTCTTTCAGGCGATGTTTCTAGTGTGACGTATAATCTAGTGGACGGAACGCTTCTTCAACAACTGCAGCCACCTCGGTAGCTCGCTAGCCGACAAAGTCTGAACATTCAAGTTCTTTAGACACTTTCCTGGTTTAACTGTAACTGTGATTTAAACATACTTATGTGGAAACAACTAGCTACCCCATTTAATGTAATATTTACGTTGTAAGTCAACTATCTGGCTGGTTAAGTTAGCACTAGCCTAGCTAGCTAACATCCCCGACCATGCGCTCACTAAGTTACTCTCCTCCTGCTAAAGAGGAGGTCTGCTGGACGGAGAAAGAGGCTCTCGTGAAAGAGGAGGAGGAAGAGGAGACTGATACAATACAAAAACAAGTAGAGGGTGAGGCTGTTACCGTGAAAGAAGAAGAGAAAGACGTTTCAGTGAAAGAAGAGGAAGACGCCTTCAGAGTGAAAGAGGAGGAGGATGTTACTGTGAAAGAAAAGGAGGAAGATGCAGTTTTTGGAGTGAAAGATGAAGAGGGGGAGATTACTGTCACATTAGAGGAGGACGAAGAAGAGAAGACTGGAGAACTGATTAACACCAGTAAATACAGTGAGTACTATCTAATAAAACAGGGACATTGATCTGATTAACACCAGTAAATACAGTGAGTACTATCTAATAAAACAGGGACATTGATCTGATTAACACCAGTAAATACAGTGAGTACTATCTAATAAAACAGGGACATTGATCTGATTAACACCAGTAAATACAGTGAGTACTATCTAATAAAACAGGGACATTGATCTGGTTAACACCAGTAAATACAGTGAGTACTATCTAATAAAACAGGGACATTGATCTGGTTAACACCAGTAAATACAGTGAGTACTATCTTATAAAACAGGGACATTGATCTGATTAACACCAGTAAATACAGTGAGTACCATCTAATAAAACAGGGACATTGATCTGATTAACACCAGTAAATACAGTGATTACTATCTAATAAAACAGGGACATTGATCTGATTAACACCAGTAAATACAGTGAGTAATATCTAATAAAACAGGGACACAAACTCTGCAGTTGTTGAACTAATGTGTGATTTTTAAAAGGGCATTCTACACTTGAATATATTTTTGTACGGTATGAATTGTCCATGAAGTCCTCCAGGGATTTTTAAACTTTTCCTTTTGAAAAGTGATATATAAATACAGTAAAGTATAAACACACTAATGGGAAACAAATAAATGTTTTGAGCAAAATAGTGTTTTTTTAACAACTGCAAACTAGAAGGAGTGAGTGATGTCATAGTAAGGCCTTCAAGGAGTTGGCTTGATGGGAAGTCGTGATGTCATCCAATAGGAGGCTGATCTTCATGTGAATATTCATTATTCTTTTTAAAATCCTTCCTGTTCTGTCAAGTTGGTTGTTGATCATTGCTAGAAAGCCGTTTTCAAGTCTTGCATTGACTTTCAAGATGATTTAAGTCCAAACTGTAACTAGGCCACTCAGGAACATTCAATGTCATCTTGGTAAGCTCCTCCAGTGTAGATTTGGCCTTGTGGTTTAGGTTATTGTCCTGTTAGGACGTTTTTCTGTATTCAGATCTCTGAAATGCACTCTACCTACGTAACATTTAGTGTCTCCTTATGTTACGCTGGCAAAACAGTTTTTATGGGCACAGAAATCCTAAATAATTTCAGAGTTTGCTAAATCCAATGGTTCTAACCGAGAGTCACCTTAACTTTATTGACAACACCCAAATAGATACTGTCATTAACGTCGTTCTTCAATAATTACACATAATACTTAATACTGTAGCTGTTTAGTTACAGTCACATGTTCAACTATCATCAGCTGATCCAGGAAATCATTTTCTGAATGACAGTCACATGACAAACATCACGACATGCAACAACAACCAAAGTGCTTCTTCATTCATTACTCTGGTAAAGACAGTTATGCCGTTCTCCATGTTGGATCCAACATCCCTAACAAATTTATGTTTATAAAGTGTTATTGTCTGCTTGATTTACAGTAGGGTCTTGTTAGTCTGTTTGGACACAGACATACTTAGCTCATAATGTGTAGAGAACTGTTCCTTGATGGATAGGCTATTGTACAACACACAGAGCTATTTTCCTTTATTCAGGACATTTAGAATGACAACACATTACAGAGTAGCCTAGTGGGATTATTCACAAAATTATCTGGTGATCAGGTTATGAAATGTCATGACAAAGACATGTTAGTTTCCATGTTTCACCTGAAATATTAAATTATATATAGTCTTAGGTGAAGTAGGTCTATGTTGTTGTTAGGTGAAGTTATGGGTCCTACAGTAGGTCTATGTTGTTAGGTGAAGTTATGGGTCTTACAGTTGGTCTATGTTATTGTTAGGTGAAGTTATGGGCCAATTTGTTAAACACTTAGTGTACAAGCCCTCATTGTCAGGCTGATGTTAAAGCTAGCCAAAGAGCATTTTACTGGTTGAAGTGTTTTTTAAGTATAAATCAGTTGATATGCGACAATAACACAAACATATTAAGTAGGTGATTCAAGCGAGTCTTACAATTATAATCCATATTTAATGTGAAATGCACTCATAAGCAACCTGTAAATGGAGGCTATTTTTACTGTCAGCCTATGAGAACTCCCCTGAGTTTCCCCCACGGTGGTGAATTAGTGAATAGACACAGAGCTTAATGTGAGTTTCCTTGAGTAGCACTCCTGATCTTGTGCTGTAATATTCAGAATACATTGTGAAAACTAAAATCTTTGCTCACTATTTTTTGCTCCAGGCAGATATACTACATCCATAACTAGTGGTTTCCTCATTACCAGATATACTACATCCATAACTAGTGGTTTCCTCATTACCAGATATACTACATCCATAACTAGTGGTTTCCTCATTACCAGATATACTACATCCATAACTAGTGGTTTCCTCATTACCAGATATACTACATCCATAACTAGTGGTTTCCTCATTACCAGATACACTACATCCATAACTAGTGGTTTCCTCATTACCAGATATACTACATCCATAACTAGTGGTTTCCTCATTACCAGATATACTACATCCATAACTAGTGGTTTCCTCATTAGCAGGGAAGTGTTTCTGCAATCATTTTTGTGTGCGCATTGACCTCGTGTCGCAATTTTAGCAAACACAGAAAGGGGCCAATATTGGAGACCAAAAGTCATCTGGCACACTGCTTAGGGTTTCAACAACTTTAAAAACTTTTCTAGTTACTACTAGTGTGAAAACAAGACAAAATATGATTGTTGCTAAGTTGACTGTCTTAATTGTCAAATATTTTAACAGACGTCAATTGTTGTACAACTTCATGGGTATGCTCTGGGCATCACCTTTTACCTCAAATAAACAGTGGATTTCTGCTGTTGTGGACCTTTAACCATCTGCCTGACTTTGTTCTCACAGGAGAGAGACGGAACTATTGGGATCCTGGGGATCCTCAACAACATCATGATGCTGACGAGGCAGAGAAGAGTCTCTCCAGATCAGAACTCCTCAAGAAACACCAGCGAGTTCACACAGGAGAGAAATCTCACTGCTGCTCTGACTGTGGGAAAATATTCAACTCTTCACTAGGCCTTAAAATACATCAAAGAATTCACACTGGAGAGAAATCTTATGGCTGTGATCAATGTGGGAAGGGTTTTACTCAGCTAAACAGCCTGATAGTACACCAGCGGACACACACAGGAGAGAAACCTTATGGCTGTAATCAATGTGGGAAAAGTTTTACGACATCTAGCTATCTAACTATACACAAGAGAACACACACAGGAGAGAAACCATATAGCTGTAATCAATGTGGGAAGAGTTTTACTCAGCTAAACAGCCTGATAGTACACCAGCGGACACACACAGGAGAGAAACCTTATGTCTGTGATCAATGTGTAAAGAGTTTTAGTACGTTTGGCTGTCTGACTGCACACCAGAGGGCACACACAGGAGAGAAACCTTATAGCTGTGATCAGTGTGGGAAGAGTTTTACTACATCTAGCTGTCTAACTAAACACCAGAGAACACACACAGGACAGAAACCTTATAGCTGTGATCAGTGTGGGAAGAGATACTCTGATAAAAGATCTCTGATCAAACATCAGAAACTACATGAAGGAGTTGTTTCATGATATCAGTGAAATAATGTCACAATGTAGAATGTTTTAACATTGTAGTAGGAGTATTTTAATAACGTCAGAATGTAGAACCCTAAACGTTTGTCCCCTGTTCTATTGATTTCAACATGATATGGATATTAGCCTCAGGGGGAAAAATCCAGGCTCTGAAATGGAAGAGTTACTATTTATGTGATTTAACAAAAAGTGACTAATAAAAAAAGAGCTGTGTTATACTCACCACGTTGGTGACCCACTGGAATCACAATGCAACACTTCAAAATGTAGCTAGCTGTTTTCTACAAATTGTCCTCTAACCAGTGATGTACACATTATTCCCATATTCCATGTGGTTTTTGAGCTGTTAGTTTTAACAGGACGTGCAACCTCATCTCCCTCCTCTCGCACAAATGATTTCAACATGATATCGATGAGTGATGACAAATAAGTGTTGTGTTCCTTTGTTCAGCGACCCCTAAATGTAAATGCATCACTGTTGCCCTGCTTTTAGAATATCAGGGTTCATTCTCAGATGTGCCAACCCAAATGTACTAGAGCATGACATTGGGGACTGGGCCCCGATCCAACAACATGCCTATCTAGTGAACCCTGAAAAGAGAGAGAAGCTCTGCAGTGAGGTGGAAAGTTACTATGGATATTGCAGGAGTTTCCTCTTGAAATCAGACATGTCTGTGGTAAGGACAACTTGGTTGCTGATTGTCTCAAGGGTGGGCAGTTAAAAAGTTTAGTGTTTTGTGTTTAGCCAGTGTGTTGCCATGGATCACAATTTATTTTGACTGCACGTTTTTCCGTATTGGAGATGAGTTTTGTTTGGGCTCGTTCCAAGGGGACGAGAGTTCTAGAAGCTAGTGAGTTTTAGGAAGATGAGAGTTCTAGAAGCTAGTGAGTTTTAGGAAGATGAGAGTCCTAGAAGCTAGTGGGGAGAATATATATATTTTTTCTTGTTTATAATTGTTGACAGCCAGTAGACACCATGTTTATATTGGTGAAGGTGAAGCATTGTAGTTGATTATAATGTGAAATAGAAGTTATTTTCAACTAGTAGAAAGAGGAGGAAGGGAAGCGCTACTAAGGTACACAATAGTAAATGTTGGTAGACAGAAGGTGCTCTTTGGTAAAAGGGGTGAGTAGGTCATCAAAAAGAAAGGAGGACCAAGACACTCTTCATATAATTGATTAAAATGCCTTTATTAGTATGGCATGTTCAATAGAAACAATGTTTTTGTTTAGAATAACTATTTATTAAATGTGCTACTTTGACCATGGCCTCCAGTCTCCCCTCTCCTGCAAAGTGAATTTATCTGAAATGACAAGGCTTGATCTCTGAATGTGTTTCTCTGTAGGCTACATACTGAAACCTTAAAGCTACAATCCTTAGTTACTAATTCCATTATTGGACGGTTAAATTTTGCGGGTGCCAGGCAGGATCAGCTGCAGAAGTTATTAATTTTTTTAAAGATGACAATGGTGATCTAGATATTCACATGACAATATTTACACAATAATCTACATTGATGATGGTGATCTAGATATTCAAATGACAATATTTGCAAAATAATCTAAATTGACTTGCCTAGTTAAATATAGGTTAAATAAAATATATTTACAAACTCCACAACTAACAGGTCAATGAAAAGACAATACTTTAGAGGAAGCAAACCTGTATTCCATTAGACTCTTGGGGTATATCAGGCTCAAGTCAGGTTCTCCTCACCATGACATAAATAGTAAATGACATGCAACAATGACCTGTATCACATCTAACAATTAAACAGAAATGTGCTTCTTTCAACCCCAAAAGAGCAATAAAACATACCATTATAAACAAAGGTTCAGGAATACAATGAGATCAATTAAAAAGCAATGGACATGTTAAAAACAACACACCATCAGCCTCATTCATCTATTCCTCCATCAATATCACCATCGTTGTTGTAGTCATCACCATCAGCCTCATTCATCTATTCCTCCATCAATATCACCATCGTTGTTGTAGTCATCACCATCAGCCTCATTCATCTATTCCTCCATCAATATCACCATCGTTGTTGTAGTCATCACCATCAGCCTCATTCATCTGTTCCTCCATCAATATCACCATCGTTGTTGTAGTCATCACCATCAGCCTCATTCATCTATTCCTCTATCAATATCACCATCGTTGTTGTAGTCATCACCATCAGCCTCATTCATCTGTTCCTCCATCAATATCACCATCGTTGTTGTAGTCATCACCCTCAGCCTCATTCATCTATTCCTCCATCAATATCACCATCGTTGTTGTAGTCATTACCCTCAGCCTCATTCATCTATTCCTCCATCAATATCACCATCGTTGTTGTAGTCATCACCATCAGCCTCATTAATCTATTCCTCCATCAATATCACCATCGTTGTTGTAGTCATCACCCTCAGCCTCATTCATCTATTCCTCCATCAATATCACCATCGTTGTTGTAGTCATTACCCTCAGCCTCATTCATCTATTCCTCCATCAATATCACCATCGTTGTTGTAGTCATCACCATCAGCCTCATTAATCTATTCCTCCATCAATATCACCATCGTTGTTGTAGTCATCACCCTCAGCCTCATTCATCTATTCCTCCATCAATATCACCATCGTTGTTGTAGTCATCACCATCAGCCTCATTCATCTATTCCTCCATCAATATCACCATCGTTGTTGTAGTCATCACCATCAGCCTCATTCATCTATTCCTCCATCAATATCACCATCGTTGTTGTAGTCATCACCCTCAGCCTCATTCATCTATTCCTCCATCAATATCACCATCGTTGTTGTAGTCATCACCATCAGCCTCATTCATCTGTTCCTCCATCAATATCACCATCGTTGTTGTAGTCATCACCCTCAGCCTCATTCATCTATTCCTCCATCAATATCACCATCGTTGTTGTAGTCATCACCATCAGCCTCATTCATCTATTCCTCCATCAATATCACCATCGTTGTTGTAGTCATCACCATCAGCCTCATTAATCTGTTCCTCCATCAATATCACCATCGTTGTTGTAGTCATCACCATCAGCCTCATTCATCTATTCCTCCATCAATATCACCATCGTTGTTGTAGTCATCACCATCAGCCTCATTCATCTATTCCTCCATCAATATCACCATCGTTGTTGTAGTCATCACCATCAGCCTCATTAATCTGTTCCTCCATCAATATCACCATCGTTGTTGTAGTCATCACCCTCAGCCTCATTCATCTATTCCTCCATCAATATCACCATCGTTGTTGTAGTCATCACCCTCAGCCTCATTCATCTATTCCTCCATCAATATCACCATCGTTGTTGTAGTCATCACCATCAGCCTCATTAATCTGTTATTCATGGGAAGAAGAAGCCAGATAATGTACTAGTGTAAGAAAAATCCCCCCCAATGCTTTAAGTTTTGCTTAGATTATGGCATAATTGACTTATATTATGAATTATTACTCACATGCTTACTTGTAATTTTGTATTAGGTTGAGATTAGTATCAAAACTGTGGAATATAGTGGTAAAATTGCAAACTCTATTATGCACATCATTTATATAAACCTTAAATCTAAACATTTCCACTGTCTGTTTCTCTCATGTAAGAAGAAGCCAGTGTTTTCCCTCTCTTGTTTCTCAGTAACTTAGTCACGTGGCCAAAGACAAAAGGGCCGTCTGAGAGTGACCAGTTTTTTGGTCCATCCTGTTCTTTCCCTATCTTTCAAGGGTACAGCTGTGTGGAGATATGAAGAGAACAGAGGCTAGCTTGAGCAGCAGCGACAATTCTATCAGCAGAAAGAAGTAAGAAAACTGGCATTATCACTTGTTTGTACGCTCTGCCCCCACCATGATCTCACACACCTGCTAAACTCCCACATAGACAAAAGAGGTTGTATTTTCCTATAAAGGCTGAGACCCAACTCTTGTTTGTTGGGCTTTTGACTGTTGCACCTGTTGTGCGATTATTAACCAGCTCTCTTTTATGCAAATCTTATTTTTTTTTAAATAGTTGTTTGGAGGAATCTACTGTCTCTCTCTTCCTTTCTGGTTAGAATTTCCACGACAACTTCCTGTGAAGCAACGGAGAAAGAAAAGGAGAGATTAGTCTATATGGCTCCATCTCAAATGATACCCTTTGACACCCCATAGGGCAATACTATTTACCAGAGCCACATAGTACTATGTGTTTACTATATAGGGAATGCAGACCGGAAGCAGTGGTGCTCTCTTGTGGATGACTTATGTGGCTCTGTAAGTCATTTAGGAAATAGAATTTAAACTAAATATACATTTGAGATGAAGCCATATACAATGCAGGGATTTTTCTGCCACAGAAACCCTTGGGGAATTATTTTTGGGACGCTTAAGTCCAAACTGTAATTTTATTTATAATAAAGTATGTAAAAAAGACAATGGACCTACAAGCATGTATGTTTTAATAATATAATATTTGTGAAATTCCAAAAAGAATGAATTTAACAGTATTGATATTGTTTTGAAGTTTGAGCAAAATAACACAGCACTTGCCATGGCAAAATGCATAGAATTGCAGGAAATTAACTTTAAAACTGCAAAAATGCATGTCTTAAAAATGGCGATAAAAAAAAACACAAATATGGCAGCCTTTAAAAATTCAGCTGTGCCGACTGCGCCAATTGCTGCGCCCCCTGTCACACCCACCACCCTAAGCCCCGTTTTGATCCAGAAAAAAACCCTGCAATGTTCAATCACAGTGAAGTTTCTGCACTTCTTGTGAGGTCACAGCCAAGTTTTTTGCACTTCCTGCGAGGTCACAGAGGCAGATGAGCACTTCCTGTGAGGTTACAGTGCTTTCAGTGAGAGCCCTCAGTCATTAGAGGTTCTGAATTGAATTGTAAACAGGGTACACAGTGAGGACTGCGACGGCCCCCTACCAAGTCCAGCAAACAATAAATAAAACGTGCCTTTGTGCCCCACGGGTGAGTAGGGTGGGGGGATGTGACGGTGTTTGGACGATGAGGAAATATACCATCCCCTAACACTGGAATTACACACACATCAACAGACAGCAACATTTCTCTCCACACGCTTCCCTCTTGCTCACCTGGGATCTGTCCTGCTCTACCCACAAACCACAAGTAATCCAGCGTCATGTACAAAGAAAAGATTACTAGATGAAAAAATACATTAGATGATTAGTTGGAGGTTCTCTTCCTCCTCCTCCTCCTCCTCTTGGTTCTCCATGCAGCCTCCACAGGCAGGCAGCGCCCTCCAGTGGGTCTGCCAGGCCCTACCACGACACGCAGCAGTGACCCCAGTTCATAAGGGAGCCAGTGGGTCTTCCAGGCCCTACCACGACACGCAGCGGTGACCCCAGTTCATAAGGGAGCCAGTGGGTCTGCCAGGCCCTACCACGACACGCAGCGGTGACCCCAGTTCATAAGGGAGCCAGTGGGTCTGCCAGGCCCTACCACGACACGCAGCGGTGACCCCAGTTCATAAGGGAGCCAGTGGGTCTGCCAGGCCCTACCACGACACGCAGCGGTGACCCCAGTTCATAAGGGAGCCAGTGGGTCTGCCAGGCCCTACCACGACACGCAGCGGTGACCCCAGTTCATAAGGGAGCCAGTGGGTCTGCCAGGCCCTACCACGACACGCAGCGGTGACCCCAGTTCATAAGGGAGCCAGTGGGGCACTGGAAGTGCTCAGCAAAGTCTGGCGAGTTGGAGAGGGTGCCGATGAGGCTGCATTTTGGGGGAGGTAGTGGGGTCACGAGTCCCTCCGGGGTTCGCACGGCACACCAGAACTGAGAGAAGAAGAAACGGTCCACCGATAAATAAGACAGGCAGTAGCTAGATCATTCACATCCCTGTCTTCTTGACTGTATTATACTAATTCTGTTTCTACTTAGTGTACAAAAAATGAACAATACCTTCCTAATATTGAGTTACCCCCGCCCCTCCTTTTGCACTCAGAACAGTCTCAATTCGTTGGGTCATGGACACTACAAGGTGTGGAAAGCGTTCCATAGGGATGCTGCGCCCATGTTGACTCCAATGCTTCCCCACAGTTGTGGCAGGTTGACTGGATGTCCTTTGGGTGGTGGACCAGTCTTGATACACACTGGAAACTGTTGAGTGTGAAAAAACCCAGCAGCGTTGCAGTTCTTGACACAAATCAGTGCGCCTGGCACCTATTACCATACCCCCGTTCAAAGGAACTTAAATACACTATATATACAAATAGTATGTGAACACCCCTTCAAATTTGTGGATTCAGCAATTTCAGACACCTGTTGCTGACAGGTCTATAAAATTGAGCACACAGCCATGCAATCTCCATAGACAAACATAGGCAGTAGAAAGGCCTTACTGAAGAGCTCAGTGATTTTCAACGTGGCACTGTCATAGGATGCCACATTTCCAACAAGTCATTTCACGAAATTTCTGCCCTGCTAGAGGTACCCCCCCCACCGATCAACTGTAAGTGCTGTTATTGTGAAGTGGAAACGTCTAGGAGCAACAACGGCAGAGATCGATGTGGAAGAAGTTGACTGGTCTGCACAGAGCCCTGACCTCAACCCCATTGAACACCTTCGGGATGAATCTGAAAGCCGACTGCGAGCCAGGACCTAATCGCCCCAACATCAGTGACCCGACCTCACTAATGCTCTTGTGGCTGAATGGAACCAAGTCCCCCCGTAGCAATGTACCAACATCTAGCAGCAAAGTGGGGGACCAACTCCATGTCAATGCCCATGATTTTGGAATGAGATGTTCGATGAGCACGTGTCCACATACTTTTGTAGTGTATTTCGATCTTGCCCATTCACACTCTGAATGACACACACACACACAATCCATGTCTCAATTGTCTCAAGCATTTTGTTTTACCTGTCTCCTCCCCTTCTTCATCTACACTGATTGAAGTGGATTTATTAACAAGTGACATCAATAAGGGATCGAAGCTTTCACCTGGTCAGTCTGTCATGGAAAGAGGTGTTCATAATGTTTTGTCCACTCAGTGTATGACAGGATTGGATGTTTATATATATATTTTTTAAATGATTTTAGTCATTTAGCAGACGCTCTTATTCAGAGTGACTTACAGGAGAAATTACGGTTAAGTGCCTTGCTTAAGGGCACACCGGCATGGTTTTTCACCTAGTCGGCTCGGGGATTCGAACCGCTCTTAACCGCTAGGCTACCTGCCACCCTATGCATGCAAAGTCAATGTTGTTTGACTTGTTTGTGTATCAGCACATTGACCTAGTCTCACTGCAACACTGCGTCCATGTTGCTTGACACAGACGTTTTCAAAGAACCTTTAGTCAAGGTGAGCTTCGCTCCCACTCAGTCTGTCTTATCAGACTTCCTGGTCTAACTGATTAACTTAATACTCAAACCTTATTGGCCGTTGAAAAGATTCAGTGGAACTCCCAGGGAGGGTTGGGGCACGTCTTTCAAACTTCCAAAATATTTTATTTTATTAGACTTTTTATTTTATTAGAACATTCAAAAGTACAACAGTAAGGCTACAATTTATACGATGACATTACAGTGATAGTTCAGCGATTTGAAATATTTTAGATATTTGTTTCCTTACCATGAAAGCAGTCTATGGATAAGGAATCGGAGTGACTGCAATCCACAGTCAGAGTGACTGCAAGATCCACCCCCACACGGGAATATTTACCGTGCACCCACCTCCCACACAGGAACATTTACCCTGCACCCCACCTCCCACAGAGGAACATTTACCCTGCACCCCACCTCCCACACAGGAACATTTACCCTGCACCCCACCTCCCACAGAGGAACATTTACCCTGCACCCCACCTCCCACACAGGAACATTTACCCTGCACCCCACCTCCCCCACAGGAACATTTACCCTGCATCCCACCTCCCCCACAGGAACATTTACCCTGCACCCCACCTCCCCCACAGGAACATTTACCCTGCACCCCACCTCCCCCACAGGAACATTTACCCTGCACCCCACCTCCCCCACACAGGAACATTTACCCTGCACCCCACCTCCCACACAGGAACATTTACCCTGCACCCCACCACCCCCACACAGGAACATTTACCCTGCACCCCACCTCCCACACAGGAACATTTACCCTGCACCCCACCTCCCCCACACAGGAACATTTACCCTGCACCCCACCTCCCACACAGGAACATTTACCCTGCATCCCACCTCCCACACAGGAACATTTACCCTGCACCCCACCTCATACACAGGAACATTTACCCTGCACCCCACCTCCCCCACACAGGAACATTTACCCTGCACCCCACCTCCCCCACACAGGAACATTTACCCTGCACCCCACCTCCCACACAGGAACATTTACCCTGCACCCCACCTCCCCCACAGGAACATTTACCCTGCACCCCACCTCCCCCACAGGAACATTTACCCTGCACCCCACCTCCCCCACAGGAACATTTACCCTGCACCCCACCTCCCCCACAGGAACATTTACCCTGCACCCCACCTCCCCCACAGGAACATTTACCCTGCACCCCACCTCCCACACAGGAACATTTACCCTGCACCCCACCTCCCCCACAGGAACATTTACCCTGCACCCCACCTCCCACACACAGGAACATTTACCCTGCACCCCACCTCCCCCACAGGAACATTTACCCTGCACCCTACCTCCCACACACAGGAACATTTACCCTGCACCCCATCTCCCACATAGGAACATTTACCCTGCATCCCACCTCATACACAGGAACATTTACCCTGCACCCCACCTCCCACACAGGAACATTTACCCTGTACCCCATCTCCCACACAGGAATATTTACCCTGCACCCCACCTCCCACACACAGGAACATTTACCCTGCACCCCACCCCCCAATGGACATTACAGACTGTTACCCTGCCCCCACCACCCAATGGACATTACAGACTGTTACCCTGCCCCCACCACCCAATGGACATTACAGACTGTTACCCTGTTACCCTGCCCCCACCACCCAATGGACATTACAGACTATTACCCTGTTACCCTGCCCCCACCCCCCAATGGACATTACAGACTATTACCCTGTTACCCTGCCCCCACCCCCCAATGGACATTACAGACTATTACCCTGTTACCCTGCCCCCACCACCCAATGGACATTATAGACTCTTACCCTGCCCCCACCACCCAATGGACATTATAGACTGTTACCCTGCCCCCACCACCCAATGGACATTACAGACTGTTACCCTGCACCCCACCTCCCCCACACAGGAACATTTACCCTGCACCCCACCTCCCCCACAGGAACATTTACCCTGCACCCCACCTCCCCCACACAGGAACATTTACCCTGCACCCCACCTCCCACACAGGAACATTTACCCTGCACCCCACTTCCCCCACAGGAACATTTACCCTGCACCCCACCTCCCCCACACAGGAACATTTACACGGCACCCCACCTCCCACACACAGGAACATTTACCCTGCACCCCACCCCCCAATGGACATTACAGACTGTTACCCTGCCCCCACCACCCAATGGACATTACAGACTGATACCCTGTTACCCTGCCCCCACCACCCAATGGACATTACAGACTGTTACCCTGCCCCCACCACCCAATGGACATTACAGACTGTTACCCTGCCCCCACCACCCAATGGACATTACAGACTGTTACCCTGTTACCCTGCCCACACCACCCAATGGACATTACAGACTGTTACCCTGCCCCCACCACCCAATGGACATTACAGACTGTTACCCTGCCCCCACCACCCAATGGACATTACAGACTGATACCCTGTTACCCTGCCCCCACCACCCAATGGACTTTACAGACTGTTACCCTGTTACCCTGCCCCCACCACCCAATGGATATTACAGACTGTTACCCTGCCCCCACCACCCAATGGATATTACAGACTGTTACCCTGCCCCCACCACCCAATGGACATTACAGACTGTTACCCTGCCCCCACCACCCAATGGACATTACAGACTATTACCCTGCCCCCTCCACCCAATGGACATTACAGACTGTTACCCTGCCCCCACCACCCAATGGACATTACAGACTGTTACCCTGCCCCTACCACCCAATGGACATTACAGACTGTTACCCTGTTACCCTGCCCCCACCACCCAATGGATATTACAGACTGTTACCCTGTTACCCTGCCCCCACCACCCAATGGACATTACAGACTATTACCCTGTTACCCTGCCCCCACCACCCAATGGACATTACAGACTATTACCCTGTTACCCTGCACCCCACCACCCAATGGACATTACAGACTGTTACCCTGCCCCTACCACCCAATGGACATTACAGACTGTTACCCTGCCCCCACCACCCAATGGACATTACAGACTGTTACCCTGCCCCCACCACCCAATGGACATTACAGACTGTTACCCTGTTACCCTGCCCCCACCACCCAATGGACATTACAGACTATTACCCTGTTACCCTGCCCCCACCCCCCAATGGACATTACAGACTATTACCCTGTTACCCTGCCCCCACCCCCCAATGGACATTACAGACTATTACCCTGTTACCCTGCCCCCACCACCCAATGGACATTATAGACTCTTACCCTGCCCCCACCACCCAATGGACATTACAGACTGTTACCCTGCCCCCACCACCCAATGGACATTACAGACTGTTACCCTGTTACCCTGCCCCCACCACCCAATGGACATTACAGACTATTACCCTGCCCCCACCACCCAATGGACATTACAGACTGTTACCCTGCCCCCACCACCCAACGGTAATGTATATTGCTACAGTTGTAAATGTGCATATATTATTATTATTACTATTATTGTTATTGTTGTGTCTCATTCACTTCTCTATTTATTTGTTACATATTTACCTGCACTGTTGATCCCGGTGTATCAGATTTTCACCCTGTAATTACATCTCTATCACAAGTGACTAATAAACTCATCTAATCTAAACCTTTCACAACTGTCTGACTAAGAACATCTGTATGAAAACCAAATTAAAGATTTAAAAAACAACTGATGATGCTATATGAAAATAAATTGGTGGAGGAGATAAATCATAAACCTAAATTGAGAAACTTTTGTTTGATTAAGAACAAATGAATGTTTGAGAGAAAGTTGATTTCCACCCTACAGCCGGAGATCACTATGTACACAGGTAAGAACAGGGATATTGACCCTCCATGTGTCAACAGGCCGGTATTAGAGATCACTATGTACACAGGTAAGAACAGGGATATTGACCCTCCATGTGTCAACAGGCCGGTATTAGAATAGTAGAGGAGAGACTTTGTAACTACTGTGACCTGGAAGAGGTAGAGAATGAAATTCACTCAATACTTTATTGGCCTTTAAAAGACGATATACAGGTGTTTCTATTCCAGAAAGCCACTAGGTGGTAGGGCCTGGGAGAACCCTGGTATTATTCTATATACAGGTGTTTCTATTCCAGAAAGCCACTAGGTGGTAGGGCCTGGGAGAACCCTGGTATTATTCTATATACAGGTGTTTCTATTCCAGAAAGCCACTAGGTGGTAGGGCCTAGGAGAACCCTGGTATTATTCTATATACAGGTGTTTCTATTCCAGAAAGCCACTAGGTGGTAGGGCCTGGGAGAACCCTGGTATTATTCTATATACAGGTGTTTCTATTCCAGAAAGCCACTAGGTGGTAGGGCCTAGGAGAACCCTGGAATTATTCTATATATAGGTGTTTCTATTCCAGAAAGCCACTAGGTGGTAGGGCCTGGGAGAACCCTGGTATTATTCTATATACAGGTGTTTCTATTCCAGAAAGCCACTAGGTGGTAGGGCCTGGGAGAACCCTGGTATTATTCTATATACAGGTGTTTCTATTCCAGAAAGCCACTAGGTGGTAGGGCCTGGGAGAACCCTGGTATTATTCTATATACAGGTGTTTCTATTCCAGAAAGCCACTAGGTGGTAGGGCCTGGGAGAACCCTGGTATTATTCTATATACAGGTGTTTCTATTCCAGAAAGCCACTAGGTGGTAGGGCCTAGGAGAACCCTGGTATTATTCTATTTACAGGTGTTTCTATTCCAGAAAGCCCACTAGGTGGTAGGGCCTGGGAGAACCCTGGTATTATTCTATATACAGGTGTTTCTATTCCAGAAAGCCACTAGGTGGTAGGGCCTAGGAGAACCCTGGTATTATTCTATATACAGGTGTTTCTATTCCAGAAAGCCACTAGGTGGTAGGGCCTAGGAGAACCCTGGTATTATTCGATATACAGGTGTTTCTATTCCAGAAAGCCCACTAGGTGGTAGGGCCTGGGAGAACCCTGGTATTATTCTATATACAGGTGTTTCTATTCCAGAAAGCCCACTAGGTGGTAGGGCCTGGGAGAACCCTGGTATTATTCTATATACAGGTGTTTCTATTCCAGAAAGCCACTAGGTGGTAGGGCCTAGGAGAACCCTGGTATTATTCTATATACAGGTGTTTCTATTCCAGAAAGCCACTAGGTGGCAGGGCCTAGGAGAACCCTGGTATTATTCTATATACAGGTGTTTCTATTCCAGAAAGCCCACTAGGTGGTAGGGCCTGGGAGAACCCTGGTATTATTCTATATACAGGTGTTTCTATTCCAGAAAGCCACTAGGTGGTAGGGCCTAGGAGAACCCTGGAATTATTCTATATACAGGTGTTTCTATTCCAGAAAGCCCACTAGGTGGTAGGGCCTGGGAGAACCCTGGTATTATTCTATATACAGGTGTTTCTATTCCAGAAAGCCCACTAGGTGGTAGGGCCTGGGAGAACCCTGGAATTATTCTATATACAGGTGTTTCTATTCCAGAAAGCCCACTAGGTGGTAGGGCCTAGGAGAACCCTGGTATTATTCTATATACAGGTGTTTCTATTCCAGAAAGCCACTAGGTGGTAGGGCCTAGGAGAACCCTGGAATTATTCTATATACAGGTGTTTCTATTCCAGAAAGCCACTAGGTGGTAGGGCCTAGGAGAACCCTGGTATTATTCTATTTACAGGTGTTTCTATTCCAGAAAGCCACTAGGTGGTAGGGCCTAGGAGAACCCTGGTATTATTCTATATACAGGTGTTTCTATTCCAGAAAGCCACTAGGTGGTAGGGCCTAGGAGAACCCTGGTATTATTCTATATACAGGTGTTTCTATTCCAGAAAGCCACTAGGTGGTAGGGCCTAGGAGAACCCTGGTATTATTCTATATACAGGTGTTTCTATTCCAGAAAGCCCACTAGGTGGTAGGGCCTAGGAGAACCCTGGTATTATTCTATATACAGGTGTTTCTATTCCAGAAAGCCACTAGGTGGTAGGGCCTAGGAGAACCCTGGTATTATTCTATATACAGGTGTTTCTATTCCAGAAAGCCACTAGGTCGTAGGGCCTGGGAGAACCCTGGTATTATTCTATATACAGGTGTTTCTATTCCAGAAAGCCACTAGGTGGTAGGGTCTGGGAGAACCCTGGTATTATTCTATATACAGGTGTTTCTATTCCAGAAAGCCACTAGGTGGTAGGGCCTAGGAGAACCCTGGTATTATTCTATATACAGGTGTTTCTATTCCAGAAAGCCACTAGGTGGTAGGGCCTAGGAGAACCCTGGTATTATTCTATATACAGGTGTTTCTATTCCAGAAAGCCACTAGGTGGTAGGGCCTAGGAGAACCCTGGTATTATTCTATTTACAGGTGATTCTATTCTAGAACCCTGGTATTATTTGGCTGTTCTAGGAGAAAAACCTGAAAGGTTTTTTTGTTTCTTCAATATTCAAGTTTGCCAATTTGTTTGATAAAGCCTGGAAAAAGAGAAAAAGGCCAACCTCTAATTAAATGACTTATTTAGTTCAAGGTGTATATCAAGTCCACGTACGTACGGATTGTGCGTAGGCTTATTAATTTGAAGTCGGAAGTTTACATACACTTAGGTTGGAGTCAGTAAAACTCGTTTTTCAACCACTCCACAAATTTCTTGTTATCAATCTATAGTTTTGGCAAGTCGGTTAGGACATCTACTTTGTGCATGACACAAGTAATTTTTCCAACAATTGTTAATGACAGATTATTTCACTTATAATTCACTGTATCACAATTCCAGTGGGTCAGAAGTTTGCATACACTAAGTTGACTGTGCCTTTAAACAGCTTGGAAAATTCCAGAAAATTAAGCTTCCGATAGGCTAATTAACATAATTTGAGTCAACTGGAGGTGTACCTGTGGATGTATTTCAAGGCCTACCTTCAAAGTCAGCTATTTGCTTGACATCATGGGAAAATCAAAAGAAATCAGCCTAGACCTCAGAATTTTTTGGTTGTTGACCTCCACAAGACTGGTTCATCCTTGGGAGCAATTTCCAAACACCTGAAGGTGCCACGGTCATCTGTGCAAACAATAGTATGCAAGTATAAACACCTTGGGACCACGCAGCCGTCATACCGCTCAGGAAGGAGACGCGTTCTGTCTCCTAGAGATGAACGTACTTTGGTGCGAAAAGTGCAGATCAATCCCAGAACAACAGCAAAGGACCTTGTGAAGATGGTGGAGGAAACAGGTACAAAAGTACCTATATCCACAGTAAAACGGGTCCTATATTGACATAACCTGAAAGGCCGCTCAGCAAGGAAGAAGCCACTGCTCCAAAACCGCCATAAAAAAGCCAGACTACGGTTTGCATCTGCACATGGGGACAAAGATAGTACTTTTTGGAGAAATGTCCTCTGGTCTTCGCTTCGCTCCACAGGTAATATTACACTTCATTACATTACAACGGTTTGGTTTGTTTGATCTGAGCAATTTTTCTTAGCTAGCTACATAGCCGTCTTTGTATCAAAGATAATTGTGTAGTTTAGAGTAATTAGAGTAATTATCGAGGCTAGCTATTTTTCGTCCTCCTAACGTAGTCAACACTGCTAGCTAGCTAGTCAACACTGCTAGCTAGCCAACTACTACCGACTAGCAGCACTGTAGAAACTATTACATTACAACGAAACGACTTGATTAGTGTAGTGTTAGTGTTAGTTAGCTAGCTACATAGTTGTCTTTGCTGTCTTTGTATCTAAGATAATTGTGTAGTTTAGAGTAATTATCGAGGTTAGCTAGCCAGCCGCGACGCGACGCCTTGTCCAGACTCCAGACTTAGTCAACACACCTAGTCATCATCAAACCCACTGCTAGCTAGCCAACCGTTACCGACTAGCAGCGCTGTAGATACTAATACATTACAACGGAACGATTTGACTAGTGCAGTGTTAGCTAGCTAGCTACATAGTTGTCTTTGTCATAGCTTGATACATGTGTAGTTTAGTAATTATCGAGGTTAGCTAGCCAGCTATTTACGTCCCCCGCGACGCCATTTTTCCAAACCTAGCCAACTATTACCGACGAGCAGCACTGTAGAAACTAAATACATTACAAAGGAACTTCTTGATTAGTGTTATGTTAGCTAGCTACAAAGTTGCTTTTGTATCATGACAAGGTGTAGTACTGAAACTATCGAGGTTATCTAGCCAGCTACACGTTCAAACAAAGTCAACAACGCAGCCACTGCTAGTTAGCCTACTCCACCAGCCAGCAGTACTGTATCATTTTCGTCATTTTAGTCATTAAGATTTTCGCAATGTAAGCTTAACTTTCTGAACATTCGAGACGTGTAGTCCACTTGTCATTCCAATCTCCTTTGCATTAGCGTAGCCTCTTCTGTAGCTTGTCAACTATGTGTCTGTCTATCCCTGTTGTCTCCCCTCTGCACAGGCCATACAAACGCTTCACACCGCGTGGCCGTTGCCACTCTAACCTGGTGGTCCCAGCGCGCACGACCCACGTGGAGTTCCAGGTCTCCGGCAGCCTCTGGAACTGCCGGTCTGCGGCCAACAAGGCTGAGTTCATCTCAGCCTATGCTACCCTCCAGTCCCTAGACTTCCTGGCACTGACGGAAACATGGATTACCACAGATAACAATGCTACTCCTACTGCTCTCTCCTCGTCTGCCCACGTGTTCTCGCATACCCCTAGAGCATCGAGCCAGCGGGGTGGTGGCACTGGAATCCTCATCTCTCCCAAGTGGACATTCTCTCTTTCTCCCCTGACCCATCTGTCTATCTCCTCATTTGAATTCCTTGCTGTCACAGTTACCAGCCCTTTCAAGCTTAACATCCTTATCATTTATCGCCCTCCAGGTTCCCTTGGAGAGTTCATCAATGAGCTTGACGCCTTGATAAGTTCCTTTCCTGAGGATGGCTCACCTCTCACAGTTCTGGGTGACTTTAACCTCCCCATGTCTACCTTTGACTCATTCCTCTCTGCCTCCTTCTTTCCACTCCTCTCCTCTTTTGACCTCACCCTCTCACCTTCCCCCCCTACTCACAAGGCAGGCAATACGCTTGACCTCATCTTTACTAGATGCTGTTCTTCCACTAATCTCATTGCAACTCCCCTCCAAGTCTCCGACCACTACCTTGTATCCTTCTCCCTCTCGCTCTCATCCAACACTTCTCACTCTGCCCCTACTCGGATGGTATTGCGCCGTCCCAACCATCGCTCTCTCTCTCCCGCTACTCTCTCCTCTTCCATCCTATCATCTCTTCCCTCTGCTCAAACCTTCTCCAACCTATCTCCTGATTCTGCCTCCTCAACCCTCCTCTCCTCCCTTTCTGCATCCTTTGATTTTCTCTGTCCCCTATCCTCCAGGCCGGCTCGGTCCTCCCCTCCTGCTCCGTGGCTCGACGACTCACTGCGAGCTCACAGAACAGGTCTCCGGGCAGCCGAGCGGAAATGGAGGAAAACTCGCCTCCCTGCGGACCTGGCATCCTTTCACTCCCTCCTCTCTACATTTTCCTCTTCTGTCTCTGCTGCTAAAGCCACTTTCTACCACTCTAAATTCCAAGCATCTGCCTCTAACCCTAGGAAGCTCTTTGCTACCTTCTCCTCCCTCCTGAATCCTCCTCCCCCTCCCCCCCCTCCTCCCTCTCTGCGGATGACTTCGTCAACCATTTTGAAAAGAAGGTTGACGACATCCGATCCTCGTTTGCTAAGTCAAACGACACTGCTGGTCCTGCTCACACTGCCCTACCCTGTGCTTTGACCTCTCTCCCCTCTCTCTCCAGATGAAATCTTCCGTCTTGTGATGGCCGGCCGCCCAACAACCTGCCCACTTGACCCTATCCCCTCCTCTCTTCTCCAGACCATTTCCGGAGACCTTCTCCCCTACCTCACCTCGCTCATCAACTCATCCTTGACCGCTGGCTACGTCCCTTCCGTCTTCAAGAGAGCGAGAGTTGCACCCCTTCTGAAAAAACCTACACTCGATCCCTCCGATGTCAACAACTACAGACCAGTATCCCTTCTTTCTTTTCTCTCCAAAACTCTTGAACGTGCCGTCCTTGGCCAGCTCTCCTGCTATCTCTCTCAGAATGACCTTCTTGATCCTAATCAGTCAGGTTTCAAGACTGGGCATTCAACTGAGACTGCTCTTCTCTGTGTCACGGAGGCTCTCCGCAATGCTAAAGCTAACTCTCTCTCCTCTGCTCTCATCCTTCTAGACCTATCTGCTGCCTTTGATACTGTGAACCATCAGATCCTCCTCTCCACCCTCTCCGAGCTGGGCATCTCCGGCGCGGCCCACGCTTGGATTGCGTCCTACCTGACAGGTCGCTCCTACCAGGTGGCGTGGTGAGAATCTATCTCCGCACCACGTGCTTTCACCACTGGTGTCCCCCAGGGCTCTGTTCTAGGCCCTCTCCTATTCTCACTATACACCAAGTCACTTGGCTCTGTCATATCCTCACATGGTCTCTCCTATCATTGCTATGCAGACGACACACAATTAATCTTCTCCTTTCCCCCTTCTGATAACCAGGTGGCGAATCGCATCTCTGCATGTCTGGCAGACATATCAGTGTGGATGACGGATCACCACCTCAAGCTGAACCTCGGCAAGACGGAGCTGCTCTTCCTCCCGGGGAAGGACTGCCCGTTCCATGATCTCGCCATCACGGTTGACAACTCCCTTGTGTCCTCCTCCCAAAGTGCTAAGTACCTTGGCGTGACCCTGGACAACACCCTGTCGTTCTCCACTAACATCAAGGCGGTGACCCGATCCTGTAGGTTCATGCTCTACAACATTCGCAGAGTACGACCCTGCCTCACACAGGTAGCGGCGCAGGTCCTAATCCAGGCACTTGTCATCTCCCGTCTGGATTACTGCAACTCGCTGTTGGCTGGGCTCCCTGCCTGTGCCATTAAACCCCTACAACTCATCCAGAACGCCGCAGCCCGTCTGGTGTTCAACCTTCCCAAGTTCTCTCACGTCACCCCGCTCCTCCGCTCTCTCCACTGGCTTCCAGTTGAAGCTCGCATCCACTACAAGACCATGGTGCTTGCCTACGGAGCTGTGAGGGGAACGGCACCTCCGTACCTTCAGGCTCTGATCAGGCCCTACACCCAAACAAGGGCACTGCATTCATCCACCTCTGGCCTGCTCGCCTCCCTACCTCTGAGGAAGCACAGTTCCCGCTCAACCCAGTCAAAACTGTTCGCTGCTCTGGCACCCCAATGGTGGAACAAGCTCCCTCACGACGCCAGGACAGTGGAGTCAATCACCACCTTCCGGAGACACCTGAAACCCCACCTCTTTAAGGAATACCTGGGATAGGATAAAGTAATCCTTCTAACCCCCCCCCCCCCTTAAAATATTTAGATGTACTATTGTAAAGTGGTTGTTCCACTGGATATCATAAGGTGAATGCACCAATTTGTAAGTCGCTCTGGATAAGAGCGTCTGCTAAATGCCTTAAATGTAAAATGTAAATGGTCTGATGAAACAAAAATAGAACTCTTTGGCCATAATGACCATCGTTATGTTTGGAGGAAAAAGGGGGAGGCTTGCAAGCCGAAGAACACCATCCCAACCGTGAAGCCCGGGGGTGGCAGCATCATGTTGTGGGGGTGCTTGCTGCAGGAGAGACTGGTGCACTTCACAAAATAGATGGCTTCATGAGGAAGAAAATTATGTGGATATATTGAAGCAACATCTCAACACATCAGTCAGGAAGTTAAAGCTTGTTTGCAAATGGGTCTTCCAAATGGACAATGACCCCAAGTATACTTCCAAAGTTGTGTCAAAATGGCTTAAGGGCAACAAAGTCAAGGTATTGGAGTGGCCATCACAAAGCCCTGACGTCAATCCCATAGACAATTTGTGGGCAGAACTGAAAAACCGTGTGCCCAGGCCGGCGGAGATACAATCTTCGGCAAAATCATTCGCAAGGAGATTCCTGCAAAAATATTATTTGAAGATAAATATTATTTGAAGAAAAATATTATTTGAAGAAAAATATTATTTGAAGATAATAAACATATAAACATATTCAAAGATGACAAAAAATGTAATGTGATACAATTTTGTATCACTTATTTTCAATTTAAATCCGTATAATAAAATGATAGCAATACCAAGGCTAAACATACAGTCTTGGAACTGTACGTTGACAATGGTTAAGGTAAAATTCAATTACAGTTAATAAAATAATATAGAAAATATTTACACAAGAAGCAACCTATTATCACACAGTCAAACTCTCATTTCATTTAGTAAGTTGACCTGCCGTTCTCACTGTTAAACATCACAGTGTTCAATACAACGGCTCTTTAATTCAAAGGAAAAAATTACTATAAATAGACATCCTAAAGAATACATTTCAATACATTTCTTTAAAAAACAAAACAATAAAATAATATACTGTATTTTGGATATTTCATTTAGTGATTACCTGACTCAGTTACACCAGCTCTGTCAGGAGGAATGGGCCAAAATTCACCTAACTTATTGTGGGAAGCTTGTGGAAGGCTACCCGAAACGTATGACCCAAGTTAAACAATTTAAAGGGAATGCTACCAAATACTAATTGAGTGTATGTAAACTTCTGACCCACTGGGAATGTGATGAAAGAAATAAAAGCTGAAATAAATCAAATCAAATCAAATGTATTTATATAGCCCTTCTTACATCAGCTGATATCTCAAAGTGCTGTACAGAAACCCAGCCTAAAACCCCAAACAGCAAGCAATGCAGGTGTAGAAGCACGGTGGCTAGGAAAAACTCCCTAGAAAGGCCAAAACCTAGGAAGAAACCTAGAGAAGAACCAGGCTATGAGGGGTGGCCAGTCCTCTTCTGGCTGTGCCGGGTGGAGATTATAACAGCACATGGCCAAGATGTTCAAATGTTCATAAATGACCAGCATGGTCAAATAATAATAATCATAGTAGTTGTCGAGGGTGCAACAAGTCAGTAACACAAGAGTAAGTGTCAGTTGGCTTTTTCATAGCCGATCTTTGAGAGTATCTCTACCGCTCCTGCTGTCTCTAGAGACTTGAAAACAGCAGGTCTGGGACAGGTAGCACGTCCGGTGAACAGGTCAGGGTTCCAAAGCTGTAGGCAGAACAGTTGGAACTGGAGCAGCAGCAATGCCAGGTGAACTGGGGACAGCAAGGAGTCATCAAGCCAGGTAGTCCTGAGGCATGGTCCTAGGGCTCAGGTCCTCCGAGAGAAAGAAAGAAAGAGAGAAAGAGAGAATTAGAGAGAGCATATTTAAATTCACACAGGACACCGGAAAAAACAAGAGAATTACTCAAGATGTGACAGACTGACCCTAGCCCCCCGACACATAAACTACTGCAGCATAAATACTGGAGGCTGAGACAGGAGGGGTCAAGAGACACTGTGGCCCTATCCGATGAAACTCCCGGACAGGGCCAAACAGGTAGGATATAACCCCACCCAGTTTGCCAAAGCACAGCCCCCACATCACTGGAGGGATATCTCCAACCACCAACATACCATCCCGGGACAAGGCCGAGTATAGCCCACAAAGATCTCTGCCACGGCACAGCCCAAGGGGGGTGCCAACCCAGACAGGAAGACCACATCTGTGACTCAACCCACTCAAGTGACGCACCCTTCCCAGGGACGGCATGGAAGAACACCAGTAAGCCAGTGACTCAGCCCCTGTAATAGGGGTAGAGGCAGAGAATCCCAGTGGAAAGAGGGGAACCGGCCAGGCAGAGACAGCAAGGGCAGTTCGTTGCTCCAGCCTTTCCATTCACCTTCACACCCCTGGGCCAGACTACACTTAATCATAGGACCTACCGAAGAGATATGTCTTCAGTAAAGAATTAAAGGTTGAGACTGAGTCTGCGTCGCTGACATGGGTAGGCAGACAATTCCATAAAAATGGAGCTCTATAGGAGAAAGCCCTGCCTCCAGCTGTTTGCTTAGAAATTCTAGGGACAATTAGAAGGCCCGCGTTTTGTGACCGTAGCGTACGTGTAGGTATGTACGGCAGGACCAAATCGGAAAGATAGGTAGGAGCAAGCCCATGTAATGCTTTGTAGGTTAGCAGTAAAACCTTGAAATCAGCCCTTGCCTTAATTGGAAGCCAGTGTAGGGAGGCTAGCACTGGAGTAATATGATCAATTTTTTTGGTTCTAGTCAGGATTCTAGCAGCCGTATTTAGCACTAACTGAAGTTTATTTAGTGCTTTATCCGGGTAGCCAGAAAGTAGAGCATTGCAGTAGTCCAACCTAGAAGTAACAAAGGTATGGATTAATTTTTCTGCGTCATTTTTGGACAGAAAGTTTCTGATTTTTGCAATGTTACGTAGATGGAATAAAGCTCTCCTTGAAACAGTCTTGATATGTTCTTCAAAAGAGAGATCAGGGTCCAGAGTTACGCCGAGGTCCTTCACAGTTTTATTTGAGACAACTTTACAACCATCCAGATTAATTGTCAGATTCAGCAGAAGATATCTTTGTTTCTTGGGACCTAGAACAAGCATCTCTGTTTTGTCCAAGTTTAAAAGTAGAACGTTTGCAGCCATCCACTTCCTTATGTCTGAGACACAGGCTTCTAGCGAGGGGAATTTTGGGGCTTCACCATGTTTCATTGAAATGTACAGCTGTGTGTCATCCGCATAGCAGTGAAATTTAACATTTTGTTTTCGAATGACATCCCCAAGAGGTAAAATATATAGTGAAAACAATAATGGTCCTAAAACGGAACCTTGAGGAACACCAAAATTTACAGTTGATTTGTCAGAGGACAAACCATTCACAGAGACAAACTGATATCTTTCCGACAGATAAGATCTAAACCAGGCCAGAACTTGTCCATGTAGACCAATTTGGGTTTCCAATCTCTCCAAAAGAATGTGGTGACCGATGGTATCAAAAGCAGCGCTAAGATCTAGGAGCACGAGGACAGATGCAGAGCCTCGGTCTGACGTCATTAAAATGTCATTTACCACCTTCACAAGTGCAGTCTCAGTGCTATGATGGGGTCTAAAACCAGACTGAAGCGTTTCGTATACATTGTTTGTCTTCAGGAAGGCAGTGAGTTGCTGCGCAACAGCTTTTTCTAAAATGTTTGAGAGGAATGGAAGATTCGATACAGGCCGATAGTTTTTTTATAATTTCTGGGTCAAGATTTGGCTTTTTCAAGAGAGGCTCTATTACTGCCACTTTTAGTGAGCTTGGTACACATCCGGTGGATAGAGAGCCGTTTATTATGTTCAACATAGGAGGGCCAAGCACAGAAAGCAGCTCTTTCAGTAGTTTAGTTGGAATAGGGTCCAGTATGCAGCTTGAAGGTTTAGAGGCCATGATTATTTTCATCATTGTGTCAAGAGATATAGTACTAAAACACTTTAGTGTCTCCCTTGATCCTAGGTCCTGGCAGAGTTGTGCAGACTCAGGACAATGGAGCTTTGGAGGAATACGCAGATTTAAAGAGGAGTCTGTAATTTGCTTTCTAATGATCATGATCTTTTCCTCAAAGAAGTTCATGAATTCATTACTGCTGAAGTGAGAGCCATCCTCTCTTGGGGAATGCTGCTTTTTAGTTAGCTTTGCGACAGTATCAAAAAGAAATTTCGGATTGTTCTTATTTTCCTCAATTAAGTTGGAAAAATAGGATGATCGAGCAGCAGTGAGGGCTCTTCGATACTGCACGGTACTGTCTTTCCAAGCTAGTCGGAAGACTTCCAGTTTGGTGTGGCGCCATTTCCGTTCCAATTTTCTGGAAGCTTGCTTCAGAGCTCGTGTATTTTCTGTATACCAGGGAGCTAGTTTCTTATGACAGATGTTTTTAGTTTTTAGGGGTGCAACTGCATCTAGGGTATTGCGCAAGGTTAAATTGAGTTCCTCGGTTAGGTGGTTAACTGATTTTTGTCCTCTGACGTCCTTGGGCAGGCAGAAGGAGTCTGGAAGGGCATCAAGGAATCTTTGGGTTGTCTGAGAATTTATAGCACAACTTTTAATGCTTCTTGGTTGGGGTTTGAGCAGATTATTTGTTGCGATTGCAAACGTAATAAAATGGTGGTCCGATAGTCCAGGATTATGAGGAAAAACATTAAGATCCACAACATTTATTCCATGGGACAAAACTAAGTCCAGAGTATGACTGTGGCAGTGAGTAGGTCCAGAGACATGTTGGACAAAACCCACTGAGTCGATGATGGCTCCGAAAGCCTTTTGGAATGGGTCTGTGGACTTTTCCATGTGAATATTAAAGTCACCAAAAATTAGAATATTATCTGCGATGACTACAAGATCCGATAGGATTTCAGGGAACTCAGTGAGGAACACTGCATATGGCCCAGGAGGCCTGTAAACAGTAGCTATAAAAAGTGAGTGTGTAGGCTGCATAGATTTCATGACTAGAAGCTCAAAAGACGAAAACGTCATTGTTTTTTTTTTTTGTAAATTGAAATTTGCTATCGTAAATGTTAGCAACACCTCCGCCTTTGCCGGATGAACGGGGGGTATGGTCACTAGTGTAACCAGGGGGTGAGGCCTCATTTAACACAGTAAATTCATCAGGCTTAAGCCATGTTTCAGTCAGGCCAATCACATCAAGATTATGATCAGTGATTAGTTCATTGACTATAACTGCCTTGGAAGTGAGGGATCTAACATTAAGCAACCCAATTTTGAGATGTGAGGTATCACAATCTCTTTCAATAATGGCAGGAATGGAGGAGGTCTTTATTCTAGTGAGATTGCTAAGGCGAACACCGCCATGTTTAGTTTTGCCCAACCTAGGTCGAGGCACAGACACGGTCTCAATGGGGAAAGCTGAGCTGAATACACTGACTGTGCTAGTGGCAGACTCCACTAAGCTGGCAGGCTTACTAACAGCCTGCTGCCTGGCCTGCACCCTATTTCATTGTGGAGCTAGGGGAGAAATCCCTACATCCATAACTAGCGGTTTCCTCATTACCAGATATACTACATCCATAACTAGTGGTTTCCTCATTAGCAGATATACTACATCCATAACTAGTGGTTTCCTCATTACCAGATATACTACATCCATGACTAGTGGTTTCCTCATTAGAATGGAGGAGTTTCTACAACCAAATTGCATGTGCATCGCTGCAATTTTAGCAAACACAGAAAGGGGCCTATATTGGAGGCCAAAAGTCATCTGGCACACTGCTTAGGTCTTGACTGTCTTAAGATAGTCTTGTCAAATGTTGTACAACTTCATGGGTACTCTCTGGTCATCCCTTTTTACCTCAAATAAACAGTGGATTTCTGCTGTTGTGGGCATTTAACCATCTGTATGACTTTGTTGTTCACACAGGAGAGATGGGACTATCGTGGATCCTCTGGGGAGCCTCAACAACCTCATGATGCTGACGAGGCAGAGAAGAGTCTCTCCAGATCAGAACTCCTCAAGAAACACCTGCAGAGACCCACAGGGAAGAAATCTCACTGCTGCTCTGACTGTGGGAAAAGATTCACCTCATCAGAAAAACTTAAAATACATCAAAGAATTCACACTGAAGAGAAACCTTTTGGCTGTTCTCAATGTGGGAAGAGTTTTACCAAGTCAAGAAGCCTGATATCACATCAGAGAACACACACAGGAGAGAAACCTTTTAGCTGTAATCAATGTGGAAGGAGTTATGCCCTGTTAGGTAGCCTGACAGCACATCAGAGAACACACACAGGAGAGAAACCTTTTAGCTGTACTCAATGTGGGAAGAGTTTTTTTCGTTCTAGCTGTCTGAAGAGACACCAGAAAACACACACAGGAGAGAAACCTTTTAGCTGTAATCAATGTGGAAAGAGTTTTACCCAGTCAAGAAGCCTGATATCACATCAGAGAACACACACAGGAGAGAAACCTTTTAGCTGTAATCAATGTGGAAGGAGTTATGCCCTGTTAGGTAGCCTGACAGCACATCAGAGAACACACACAGGAGAGAAATCATATAGCTGTACTCAATGTGGGAAGAGTTTTTTTTGTTCTAGCAGTCTGAAGGTACACCATAGAACACACACAGGAGAGAAATCATATAGCTGTACTCAATGTGGGAAGAGTTTTTTTTGTTCTAGCAGTCTGAAGGTACACCATAGAACACACACAGGAGAGAAATCATATAGCTGTGATCAATGTGGGAAGAGTTTTTTTCGTTCTAGCCATCTGAAGATACACCATAGAACACACACAGGAAAGAAATCTTTTAGCTGTGATCAATGTGGGAAGAGTTTTACTACAACTAGCAGTCTGACTAAACACCAGAGAACACACACAGGAGAGAAACCTTATGGCTGTGATCAGTGTGACAAGAGATACTTTGATAAAAGCTCTCTGATTAAACACCAGAAAATTCATGAAGGAGTTGTTTCATGATATCAATGAAATAATGTCACAATGTAGAATGTTTTAACATTGTAGTAGGAGTATTTTAATGATGTCACAATGTAGAACCCTAAACGTTTGTCCCCTGTTCTATTGATTTCAACATGATATGGATATTAGCCTCAGGGGGAAAATCCAGACTCTGAATTGGAAGAGTTACTATTTATGAGATTTAACAAAAAGTGACAAAAAAAATGTATTACACTTACCATGTTGGTGACCCACTTGAATCAAAATGCAACACTTCGAAATGTTTAGGTTTTCAATATATCACCAACTGTTTCTGCTTATTGGTTATTGATTTGGACACGTTAAAACTGTGTTTTGACATTGGGGATATCCCACCTAGCAACATGTCATTGAAAAGACGTTGAAAATAAGACTATGCCCGACATCCAATATATGTTCGTTGTAGTTGAAAGTGAAAGTTGAAAAGAGGTATTTTCTGGTCGTTTTTTCAATGACTTGAAAACAGCTTCATTTCAACGTACTTGCAGCCTATACACATGGACGCAGTATAATAAATTGGTCTATAATCAATTTTATTAACAATCCTACATCACTCCAGTATTTATTTACAACATTCAAGTGCTAATTGTCTTTATTCCACTACTGAAGAAGCATGACTCAAATCACCTCATATTTATAAAAAATAAAATAAAAAAGTACAATTTTTTTTTAATGAAATATATGCATTCACTACTGTACGTCGCTCTGGATAAGAGCGTCTGCTAAATGACTAAAATGTAAAATTAAAAAAATTTAAAACATTCAGCCTGACAAAATCAGATTTTTTTTATTATTTATGCCTCACCATTAGGTTCTTTATTGTCAATATGTATTAACAAAGGGGTGTACATTTGGTTTTGATATTTCATATTTACAATTCATGTAATACTTATTCATGCAACCAACTGACAATTTTTGGGTACAATTATATTGATATTGTTATCCTGCTTTTAGAATATCAGGGTTCATTCTCAGATGTGCCAACCCAAATGTACTAGAGCATGACATTGGGGACTGGGCCCCGATCCAACAACATGCCTATCTAGTGAACCCTGAATAGAGAGAGAAGCTCTGCAGTGAGGTGGAAAGTTACTATGGATATTTCAGGAGTTTCCTCTTGAAATCAGACATGTCTGTGGTGAGGACAACTTGGTTGCTGATTGTCTCAAGGGTGGGCAGTTAAAAAGTTGAGTGTTTTGTGTTTAGCCAGTGCATTGCCATGGATCACAATTTATTATGACTGCATGTTTTTCCGTATTGGAGATGAGTTTTGTTTGGGCTCGTTCCAAGGGGACGAGAGTTCTAGAAGCTAGTGAGTTTTAGGAAGACGAGAGTTCTAGAAGCTAGTGAGTTTTAGGAAGACGAGAGTTCTAGAAGCTAGTGAGTTTTAGGAAGACGAGAGTTCTAGAAACTAGTGAGTTTTAGGAAGGATTCTATGGAAAGAAAAAGGACAAAAAATACGATTGTATATTATTATTTAGAAATACGTGTTTTTTTTTATTCTTTTTAATAGTTGACAGCCAGTAGACACCATGTTTATATTGGTGAAGGTGAAGCATTGTAGTTGATTATATTGGGAAATTAAATTGTTTTCTGTTGGTGGTAAGCAAACTTGTCCAAAAGAAATGTAGGATATATTTGTTGTCTTAAGGGGGAAGGTGTTACAGGCTTTGGTTTTTCCATTTATGTTTTGAAGTTGGACTTTAGCACGTCTAGCTCGTTAGCACGTCTAGCTCGTTAGCACGTCTAGCTCGTTAGCACGTCTAGCTCGTTAGCACGTCTAGCTCGTTAGCACGTCTAGCTCGTTCGCACGTAGGACGCACTGATTGGTGTCACCTCGTTAGTCAGTATGTGTTACACCTGTGCTGGCTTGTCCATCTCGTTAGTGGGAAGGTGTTTCACCTGAGCTGGTCCAGGTTCTATTTTAGAGTGTCTGGCCCAGTGCTCCAGTTGTCTTGATACATGTGGAGAGTCAACACCTTTAGTTGCTCCACCTTTTTGGTTTGCTTCCTGTCTTTAAGTTTGGTGTGGGTTTTTCTTTTGTTTGCCTCTTCTTGGGCAGATTTAGTGGGTCTCATGGTGGGTGTCTTTTAGGTCCTAGTTGTTGTTACTAGTCAACTTCCAGTGGACACCCCCATAGTGTCTTTCAGAACCCCTCCTAAAACCCCACCTGTTTAGTTGTGGTTGTTGTCAGTGAGTCTTTGTTAGTCCCTCTTCTGTTTGAGAAACATTTTAGATTTTTCTTGGTGGGGAACGTAACAACAAACAATGTAGTAAAACAAGCTGGTATTTTGGGTTGGATATTGCATCCAATTCTTAGTATTTTAATCGATGGCATTTCCATCTTTCAGTTGTTAACCTTCTGTTTTTTATCCACTTATGTTTGTTGTGGTAAATAATTGTTTATTTTTGTTTTTTCCTATGAAGCCATTGTGTTGGATCCATGTCTGAAATGTGCTGTATAAATAAAGCTTGATTTGATTTCAACAAATGAACCCAATGACTGGCCAATCAACAGACTCCTGGTCCCTCTTAGTATGAAAATCAGTATCACGTTTCAAGCCTGCTGAAGACCTGGCACCTAAATGTGACTTCTGTTATCTGATCACTCCAAGCTGCATTAGGTTCAGATCTACCAGGATGGGCCTTTGACAGTCTGGATGCAGCCAGGCCACTGAATATAAATAAGCAACGTAAAGAGATGAATGAGTGGGGAAAAAACAATTTCATAAGAAATGAAGTCACATGTGTTTAGCAGTTGATGTTGCGGGTGTAGTGAAATGCTTGTGTTCGTAGCTCCAACAGTGCAGTAATATCTAACAATTTCACAGCAAATACCTAATACACACAAATCTAAGTAATGGAATAAGAATAAGAATATATAAATATATGGACGAGCAATGTCAACGCTGCATAGACAGATACAGTAGAATAGAATACAGTATATACATATGAGATGAGTAATACATAGACAGATACAGTAGAATAGAATACAGTATATACATATGAGATGAGTAATACATAGACTAAGATACAGTAGAATAGGATAGAATACAGTATATACATATTAGATGAGTAATACATAGACAGATACAGTAGAATAGTATAGAATACAGTATATACATATGAGATGAGTAATACATAGACTAAGATACAGTAGAATAGGATAGAATACAGTATATACATATGAGATGAGTAATACATAGACAGATACAGTAGAATAGGATAGAATACAGTATATACATATGAGATGAGTAATACATAGACAGATACAGTAGAATAGTATAGAATACAGTATATACATATGAGATGAGTAATACATAGACAGATACAGTAGAATAGTATAGAATACAGTATATACATATGAGATGAGTAATACATAGACAGATACAGTAGAATAGTATAGAATACAGTATATACATATGAGATGAGTAATGCCAGATATTTATAGCCGAGGCCAGATACTTTTTCACAACATTTCCAACCGAGACCATCAGGTTTGTCGGCATGATTAGTGATCATACTGTAGCTCAAACCTACTGTGACTGTTGAATGTCTGACGACGACCTAACTTTATAATAGTTTGTAGCCTACCTACCAGAATCTGCTCGTCTTTCCTTCAAATCATCACATTTATCTGTCTTCTAATGCAGTGGTGTAAAGTACTTCAGTAAAAATACTTTAAAGTACTACTTAAGTCGTTTTTGGGGGTATCTGTCCTTTACTATCTATATTTTTAACAACTTTTACTTTTAATTCACTACATTCAAAAAGAAAATTAAGTACTTTTTACTGCATACATTTTCCCTGACACCCAAAAGTACTCGTTGCATTTTGAATGCTTAGCAGGACAGAAAATTGTCCAATTTGCACAATTATCAAGAGAACAACCCTGGTCATCCCTACTGCCTCTGATCTGGCAGACTCACTAAACACAAATGCTTCATTTTTAAATGATGTCTGAGTGTTGGAGTGTGACCCTGGCTATCCGTAAATTAAAATAACAAGAAAATTGTGCCGTCTGGTTTGCTTAATAAAAGGAATTTTAAACTATCACTTCTTTACTTTTACTATTGATGCTTAAGTATATTTTAGCAATTACATTTACTTTTGATACTTAATTATATTTGAAACCAAATACTTTGACTTTTACTGAAGAAGTATTTTACTGGGTGACTTTCCCTTTTAATTGAGTCATTTTCTATAAAGGTATCTTTACTTTTACTCAAGTATGAGAATTGAGTACTTTTTCCACCACTGTTCTAATATTCTAGAGACATATGAGCCACAGTTTCAACAGACATTTTGTAACTGCGTGGGCTACAAAGTTACTTTCAATTTCATATAAGGAAATAATGTAACGGTCACTGGGTGAATTCGTTTTGCATTGCCCGGCTCCCCGGGTGAGCAGAGTTTACGCATTTTAGACCATTCCATTGTGCCTTAAAATAAAACTCCACTCACCTGTAGCACCGGGCCATGCAAAACGAACTTTCCACTGTCGCAGGGCACTGAGACACAGAGTTCTAAACCCAGATGCGTTTCTTCAAGACATCTCTCTTACATTATTTTTGATAAACATATAATTTACTGGAAACCAATTTTAGCTGTGCTTTTTCCTCCAGAATGTGAGTTACTGTAGGACTATAATAATTGTTAACAGGCCTACAAACCCAAAAGGTTTTAATTATTTGAGAATGTTAATTTGTATGCCTCAAATATTAAACTGTCATAAAATATTTAATGATTAGTTGAATCAGGTGTGTAAGTGCTGGTAAGAACAAAAGGATTGAGAAACCCTGAGATAAACATAAAACCATATAATGTAAAAGCTCCTCCGCCATCTTTACCAGACGTTTTACTGATAACATGTAGACCTACTGATTAGTTTCCACTTTTAAAACTGCTGTCTGTCAGCAACTCAGCTCAAGTAGCAGTTCTACTAACTAGTAATATCTCATTCCTAGTATTCATTCTCTTACTCTGTCATTTAGAATGAATTATTGTTCATAAATACTTACTTTATTTGTCAGTATTGTCCATATAGTGTTTTCTGCTCTGTCATCTCAAAATGGATCCTGTACAAAAGAACATATTTACTTTCAGTCACTTCCTGGGTGGTGCAGTGGTCTAAACCACTGCACCCCATCTGAACAGTTTCTTTCTCCATGCTGTGGCCCTCACCAACTCGCCAACTGGCCCGTAGAGACTAAAGGACTATGCTGTGGCCCTCACCATCTGGCCCATAGAGACTAAAGGACTATGCTGTGGCCCTCACCATCTGGCCCATAGAGACTAAAGGACTATGCTGTGGCCCTCACCAACTGGCCACCTGGCCCATAGAGACTGAATGACTATGTACTCTACTTTGCACACCACCTCAACGGGGATGTAGTGGAGAGTAAACCCACGTAAACGCGCTTACACACCTTTTATTTGTAAAATAGCGTTTCCTCAACACTGTATTTTGTTAATTATCATTTACCACTTATTATGCGTTTCCAGGGTTAAGTCTAAATTCTATCGCAGAAACCGAGCCCAGGTTGGTCAGCATGATAAAGAATCATATCTCAAGGTTACTCTGTCTATTGAATGTCTGACTACGACCTAACTTTATAATAGTTATATGTAGCCAAGACTTACCAGAGTCTGTCAGTCTGTCCTTCAAATCAACACATTTATCCTGCTTCTAATGTTGCAGAGAAATGTGCGCTACATTTTGTAACCACAGTTACTTTCACTTTCATATGAGGAAATCACGTCCCTTCTGACGTCACCGGTGTATGGTTAAATAATGATGACAGAAGAGATCTACTAACTAGTAATAATATGTAATTCCAGGTATTCATTATCTTACTCTGTCCTTTATTGTTCAGAAATACTTTATTTGTACTTCTCTCCATATAGTGTGTTTTCCTCTTTTGTCATCTCACCATGGATCCTGCACTCAGCTGTCTCCCCACCCTGATAATAAAGTGTTTTATTGGAATCTTCCACTAGATGGCAGTAAACACCTGCTGTAACTAGACTTTACAACAGCATTCCTTATTCATAAAGGCAGTGTCTCAAAGGAGGAGTGCTGAATCAGGATCAGGTCCCCCCTCTCCATGTAATCTGATTCATTATGATCTAGGATCAGGTCCTCCTCTCCATGTAATCTGATTCATTATGATCTAGGATCAGGTCCCCCCTCTCCATGTAATCTGATTCATTATGATCTAGGATCAGGTCCCCCCTCTCCATGTAATCTGATTCATTATGATCTAGGATCAGGTCCCCCCTCTCCATGTAATCTGATTCATTATGATCTAGGATCAGGTCCCCCTCTCCTTGTAATCTGATTCATTATGATCTAGGATCAGGTCCCCCCTCTCCATGTAATCTGATTCATTGTGATCTAGGATCAGGTCCTCCTCTCCATGTAATCTGATTCATTATGATCTAGGATCAGGTCCCCCCTCTCCATGTAATCTGATTCATTATGATCTAGGATCAGGTCCCCCCTCTCCATGTAATCTGATTCATTATGATATAGGATCAGGTCCTCCTCTCCATGTAATCTGATTCATTATGATCTAGGATCAGGTCCCCCCTCTCCATGTAATCTGATTCATTATGATATAGGATCAGGTCCTCCTCTCCATGTAATCTGATTCATTATAATCTAGGATCAGGTCCCCCCTCTCCATGTAATCTGATTCATGATGATCTAGGATCAGGTCCCCCCTCTCCATGTAATCTGATTCATTATGATCTAGGATCAGGTCCCCCCCTCTCCATGTAATCTGATTTATTATGGTCTAGGATCAGGTCCTCCTCTCCATGTAATCTGATTCATTATGATATAGGATCAGGTCCTCCTCTCCATGTAATCTGATTCATTATGGTTGTTTTGTCTAATGTCTCTTTATATTCATATAGCCCGGGGGCTATGTAGCTGTATTGAAATGACCTTGTTTTATAACCTTCTTTGTTGCTCAGTGGTACTTCAATTGTCCTGACCATGTCCAATTCTTTCACACAGTAATGCTCCAGCATCCACTCAGAGCTTATGCATCTAATGCATTCCTCAAATACTGCAGAGTTGTTAAGCAAGTCCCTGAGATCGTCATGTTCAACCATATTTATTTGTCAGATGAAACCTGAGGGGATCACTGTAGTGGGTCATAATGCATCCAAAATGGTTCTGAGGTCCTCAACAATGTTATTCTGTACCGTAGCTGGGATGCAGTGTTCTTTCCTGATTTACTAAATAAAAAGACAGATATTGTTTTAGAGACCTTCAATTAGCTGCTCAGTGTTGATCTCTGTGGCTTGAACATATTCAGCCTCTGGCAGACTCTCTACATCGCTCATGTCATCTTCAATGGGATCAGTCCCAGTCTCAAATTCATCATGAGGGCAATTCTCATCTAAGTTGGCTCTTAAAATCTCTGTGTGGTTTTGGTAGATGTGTGACCGATAGATGCTGAAACATCTATTTGTTTTCCCACACCCATTAACTCCACAGGTAATTACAACATGTGGTTCATGCTGGTGATAGAGGACAATATGTGTGAGTAGTCTGGACACAGAGGAAGGAGGCTCGTTGCGAAGTGGACAGTTGAATAGAGTTGGCATTCTGCAGACAGATTGTGAACCTTGGAATGATGGGATGGAATCATGGAGATCATTGGTACTCAGCCACTTGCAGACATCATCAAGGGACCAGTCTTCCACAGCCACACTCTAATTCAAGTTGACACTAAAAGCAGAAGTGAAATGTATCAGTGTTGAGGCTAAAACAAAACCTCTCCTACTCTTTCCAGACAACCACCTTTCCTCCTAATGTGTATTCATGGTTGTTCCATAACGAAGCAGAGCTTGTCAGGAAAGGTGAAGATGTCCGTCTCTTATTTATCTGACTCCATATTTCTTAGTTTGGGACATGATGGGATTCTGCAGTCCCACATTTAAGTGTTCAGATAATATGATGGTCCAAATGGGGCATTAAGTTCTTCTTCCATGTCGACCCAAGTTGGCCTATTAGAGTTGTCAATAAAGAGCCTATCAGGGCAGTTATAAAGTCTTCTTGATATAATTACATGTTAGGGAGCTTTAATCCTCCTTCTAAGTCTTTGTCTGTAAACTAGCTTGGTTCATCCTGGTCCTTTTAATAGTCCAGATTAATCATGTTGTCTCTGGTGTTAAAGGTGTAGGCAGGTAATGGACATTGGAAACATGCTGATGACGTCATTCAGTTTAGGAGCTGTAACCATCTTTATAACATGTGTCCATCATTCAGTTTAGGAGCTTTAACCATCTTTATAACATGTGTCCGTCATTCAGTTTAGTAGTTTTAACCATCTTTATAACATGTGTCCTTCATTCAGTTTAGGAGCTGTAACCATCTTTATAACATGTGGTCATCATTCAGTTAAGGAGCTTTAACCATCTTTATAACATGTGGTCATCATTCAGTTTAGGAGCTGTAACCATCTTTATAACATGTGGCCGTCATTCAGTTTAGGAGCTTTAACCATCTTAAAGCGTCCCACCTACTCAACAGCCAGTGTAATCCCATAGCGCAATATTCAAATACCTCAAAAATGCAAAAACTTCAATTTTTCAAACATATGACTTTTTTACACCATTTTAAAGACAAGACTCTCGTTAATCTAACCACACTGTCCAATTTCAAAAAGGCTTTACAACGAAAGCAAAACATTAGATTATGTCAGCAGAGTACCCAGCCAGAAATAATCAGACACCCATTTTTCAAGCTAGCATATAATGTCACATAAACCCAAACCACAGCTAAATGCAGCACTAACCTTTGATGATCTTCATCAGATGACAACCCTAGGACATTATGTTATACAATGCATGCATGTTTTGTTCAATCAAGTTCATATTTATATCAAAAAACAGCTTTTTACATTAGCATGTGACGTTCAGAACTAGCATACCCCCCGCAAACATCCGGTGAATTTACTAAATTACTCACGGTAAACGTTCACAAAAAACATAACAATTATTTTAAGAATTATAGATACAGAACTCCTCTATGCACTCGATATGTCCGATTTTAAAATAGCTTTTCGGTGAAAGCACATTTTGCAATATTCTCAGTAGATTGCCCAGCCATCACGGCTAGCCATTTAGACACCGACCAAGTTTAGCCCTGATCAAACTCCGATTTACTATTACAAAAGTTTGATTACCTTTGTTGTCTTCGTCAGAATGCACTCCCAGGAATGCTACTTCAATAACAAATGTTGGTTTGGTCCAAAATAATCCATCGTTATATCCAAATTGCGGCGTTTTGTTCGTGCGTTCCAAGACACTATCCGAAATGGTAAATCAGGGTCGCGAGCATGGCGCAATTCGTGACAAAAGATTTCTAAATATTCCATTACCGTACTTCGAAGCATGTCAACCGCTGTTTAAAATCCATTTTTATGCCATTTTTCTCGTAAAAAAGCGATAATATTCCGACCGGGAATCTCCGTTTACCTAAACAGAGGAAAGAAAACAAAGCTTTCGGTCGACGCGGGTACGCGCCTGAGTCTCACAGTACTGTAACCAGCCACTACCCAAACACGCTACTTTGTTTCAGCCAGAGCCTGCAAAGCCACGATTCAGCTTTTTGCCGCCTTCTGAGAGCCCATGTGAGCCGTAGAAAGTGTCACGTAAGAGCAGAGATCCCCTGTAATGAATAGAGATAATCAACAAGGCCAAGAAATGGTCAGACAGGGTACTTCCTGTACAGAATCTTCTCAGGGTTTGGCCTGCCAAATGAGTTCTGTTATACTCACAGACACCATTCAAACAGTTTTAGAAACTTTGGAGTGTTTTCTATCCAAAGCTAATAATTATATGCATGTTCTAGTTTCTGGGCAGGAGTAATAATCAGATTAAATCGGGTATGTTTTTTATCCGTCCGTGAAAATACTGCCCCCTATCCATAACAGGTTAAGAAATCATGTAAAGCGCAATGCCTTATTTTTATATTGCCAAACAGCTTAAAACAGATTTACGTCAACTTCTGCAGATCTCAGTGGGGAAATGGTTTCTGTCTCTCTCATGGTTCTGAACTCTCTGCTGGAGTTACCACTCTAATGAATCAGTTCAATGGTTTCTGTCTCTCTCATGGTTCTGAACTCTCTGCTGGAGTCACCACTCTAATGAATCAGTTCAATGGTTTCTGTCTCTCTCATGGTTCTGAACTCTCTGATGGAGTCACCACTCTAATGAATCAGTTCAATGGTTTCTGTCTCTCTCATGGTTCTGAACTCTCTGCTGGAGTTACCACTCTAATGAATCAGTTCAATGGTTTCTGTCTCTCTCATGGTTCTGAACTCTCTGATGGAGTTACCACTCTAATGAATCATTTCAATGGTTTCTGTCTCTCTCATGGTTCTGAACTCTCTGCTGGAGTAACCACTCTAATGAATCATTTCAATGGTTTCTGTCTCTCTCATGGTTCTGAACTCTCTGCTGGAGTTACCACTCTAATGAATCATTTCAATGGTTTCTGTCTCTCTCATGGTTCTGAACTCTCTGCTGGAGTTACCACTCTAATGAATCATTTCAATGGTTTCTGTCTCTCTCATGGTTCTGAACTCTCTGCTGGAGTTACCACTCTAATGAATCAGTTCAATGGTTTCTGTCTCTCTCATGGTTCTGAACTCTCTGATGGAGTCACCACTCTAATGAATCAGTTCAATGGTTTCTGTCTCTCTCATGGTTCTGAACTCTCTGCTGGAGTTACCACTCTAATGAATCATTTCAATGGTTTCTGTCTCTCTCATGGTTCTGAACTCTCTGCTGGAGTTACCACTCTAATGAATCAGTTCAATGGTTTCTGTCTCTCTCATGGTTCTGAACTCTCTGCTGGAGTTACCACTCTAATGAATCATTTCAATGGTTTCTGTCTCTCTCATGGTTCTGAACTCTCTGCTGGAGTTACCACTCTAATGAATCATTTCAATGGTTTCTGTCTCTCTCATGGTTCTGAACTCTCTGCTGGAGTCACCACTCTAATGAATCATTTCAATGGAAGTATTTTGCACTCAGACTGAGACCCTATTGGTCACTTTCTTTGTCTTGTTATCAACTGTGACATCATCATCATTATTACCAACATTTATTGGTTCAATTCCAAACTTGAAAAGGATCAGTGACTTGATTCTTTGGAAAAGCCTATTCTCCATTGGCTAACCAAGTTCCCTCATGCTTTACTTATAGTAGGTGGGGATTTATTTATTTCTCTGAATCGTTTAATTGACAGTTTATGTAAAGGTTTGATATTATTAATGTTTGGAGAGTAAAGTTTCCTAATGACTAGTCTTCCACTTGGAGTAACTAGACCCGGTCCAGACAATCACCACAGATCTTTGGTTGGTGTCTAAATGTTTTGATAAACAGGCTATTTCTGTTAACATCCTGGCTACTCCCCTTACTGACCATAGAGCTGTTTATATTGACATTACACTGTTTATCTCTGATAATGGCCCTTACTGATCATAGAGCTGTTTATATTGACATTACACTGTTTATCTCTGATAATGTCCCTTACTGATCATAGAGCTGTTTCTATTGACATTACACTGTTTATCTCTGATAATGGCCCTTACTGACCATAGAGCTGTTTATATTGACATTACACTGTTTATCTCTGATAATGGCCCTTACTGATCATAGAGCTGTTTATATTGACATTACACTGTTTATCTCTGATAATGGCCCTTACTGACCATAGAGCTGTTTATATTGACATTACACTGTTTATCTCTGATAATGGCCCTTACTGATCATAGAGCTGTTTGTATTGACATTACACTGTTTATCTCTGATAATGGCCCTTACTGATCATAGAGCTGTTTATATTGACATTACACTGTTTATCTCTGATAATGGCCCTGGCAGAGAATCCCATTGGAAGATGAATAGCTCTATTAAAACATGAGTTGGTCCAGATGGAGATAAACAATGTAATTACACACTTCTGGAACAAAGCTATAAATAACAATTCATACAGTAATAACTGGGAGCTTTTTAAATATGAGGTTGGAAAATATGCAAGAAAACATGGGAGTATTGTTGCCAAGACCAGGAGAGCTGAAGAAGAAAGTGTTATTACAAAGATCACCTGTCTTGTTCAAAAGCCTGTTGAAAGTGTTTCAGAGGAGGATAAATCTGTTCTGTTTGATCTACAACACCAGTTGGATGATATTTATAGACTGAAAGCAGACGGAACCTTTGTCACATGTAGGTAGAAATGGCTAGAGGAGGGTGGACAAAATTAAACCAGTTTTTCTTTTCAGGTTAGAAAAATACCACTCTAAAAATAATACAATTCAGCAATGAAATATGACTGGTCTCATCACAGATGATCCCACATTATTCTCCATCTTTAGTTCAACTTCTACAGTATTGTGAGGTGTCCTCAACTCTTTGTTTTGATGGCCTGGGGGATGTGAAATCAGTTGGTGAGGCTGACAGGGAACAGTGTGACGACCCTACTATAGTTGAACACATCATTTATTCTATTGAACAACTTAAACATAATACGTCTCCTGGGACTGATGGTGTATCTGCTGAGTTTAACACAACTGTTTCTGTTGGAGGTCTCCTGGGACTGATGGTGTATCTGCTGAGTTTAACACAACTGTTTCTGTTGGAGGTCTCCTGGGACTGATGGTGTATCTGCTGAGTTTAACAGAACTGTTTCTGTTGGAGGTCTCCTGGGACTGATGGTGTATCTGCTGAGTTTAACACAACTGTTTCTGTTGGAGGTCTCCTGGGACTGATGGTGTATCTGCTGAGTTTAACACAACTGTTTCTGTTGGAGGACTCCTGGGACTGATGGTGTATCTGCTGAGTTTAACAGAACTGTTTCTGTTGGAGGTCTCCTGGGACTGATGGTGTATCTGCTGAGTTTAACACAACTGTTTCTGTTGGAGGACTCCTGGGACTGATGGTGTATCTGCTGAGTTTAACAGAACTGTTTCTGTTGGAGGTCTCCTGGGACTGATGGTGTATCTGCTGAGTTTAACAGGACTGTTTCTGTTGGAGGTCTCCTGGGACTGATGGTGTATCTGCTGAGTTTAACAGGACTGTTTCTGTTGGAGGTCTCCTGGGACTGATGGTGTATCTGCTGAGTTTAACAGAACTGTTTCTGTTGGAGGTCTCCTGGGACTGATGGTGTATCTGCTGAGTTTAACAGGACTGTTTCTGTTGGAGGTCTCCTGGGACTGATGGTGTATCTGCTGAGTTTAACAGAACTGTTTCTGTTGGAGGTCTCCTGGGACTGATGGTGTATCTGCTGAGTTTAACAGGACTGTTTCTGTTGGAGGTCTCCTGGGACTGATGGTGTATCTGCTGAGTTTAACAGAACTGTTTCTGTTGGAGGTCTCCTGGGACTGATGGTGTATCTGCTGAGTTTAACAGAACTGTTTCTGTTGGAGGTCTCCTGGGACTGATGGTGTATCTGCTGAGTTTAACAGAACTGTTTCTGTTGGAGGTCTCCTGGGACTGATGGTGTATCTGCTGAGTTTAACAGAACTGTTTCTGTTGGAGGTCTCCTGGGACTGATGGTGTATCTGCTGAGTTTAACACAACTGTTTCTGTTGGAGGTCTCCTGGGACTGATGGTGTATCTGCTGAGTTTAACAGAACTGTTTCTGTTGGAGGTCTCCTAGGACTGATGGTGTATCTGCTGAGTTTAACACAACTGTTTCTGTTGGAGGTCTCCTGGGACTGATGGTGTATCTGCTGAGTTTAACAGAACTGTTTCTGTTGGAGGTCTCCTGGGACTGATGGTGTATCTGCTGAGTTTAACACAACTGTTTCTGTTGGAGGTCTCCTGGGACTGATGGTGTATCTGCTGAGTTTAACAGAACTGTTTCTGTTGGAGGTCTCCTAGGACTGATGGTGTATCTGCTGAGTTTAACACAACTGTTTCTGTTGGAGGTCTCCTGGGACTGATGGTGTATCTGCTGAGTTTAACACAACTGTTTCTGTTGGAGGTCTCCTGGGACTGATGGTGTATCTGCTGAGTTTAACACAACTGTTTCTGTTGGAGGTCTCCTGGGACTGATGGTGTATCTGCTGAGTTTAACACAACTGTTTCTGTTGGAGGTCTCCTGGGACTGATGGTGTCTCTGCTGAGTTTAACAGAACTGTTTCTGTTGGAGGTCTCCTAGGACTGATGGTGTATCTGCTGAGTTTAACACAACTGTTTCTGTTGGAGGTCTCCTGGGACTGATGGTGTATCTGCTGAGTTTAACAGAACTGTTTCTGTTGGAGGTCTCCTGGGACTGATGGTGTATCTGCTGAGTTTAACACAACTGTTTCTGTTGGAGGTCTCCTGGGACTGATGGTGTCTCTGCTGAGTTTAACAGAACTGTTTCTGTTGGAGGTCTCCTGGGGCTGATGGTGTATCTGCTGAGTTTAACAGAACTGTTTCTGTTGGAGGTCTCCTGGGGCTGATGGTGTATCTGCTGAGTTTAACACAACTGTTTCTGTTGGAGGTCTCCTGGGGCTGATGGTGTATCTGCTGAGTTTAACAGAACTGTTTCTCAACAGTTGGTCTCTTTTCTGTTGGAGGTATTTTCTGAAAGCATTGTAAATAATGCTCTCCCTCCCAGTTTGACTCAAGCTCTGACTACATTAATACCTGACCCCAAGAAAGACCTGTAAATGTATTAAACTGTGATAGAGGATCACTCTGTAAATGTATTAAACTGTGATAGAGGATCACTCTGTAAATGTATTAAACTGTGATAGAGAATCACTCTGTAAATGTATTAAACTGTGATAGAGGATCACTCTGTAAATGTATTAAACTGGGATAGAGGATCACTCTGTAAATGTATTAAACTGTGATAGTCATATAGGTTCACTTTGTAAACGCTTAAATCCCCTTTATGTCATTATTAAATCACCTTTATTATGTCATTATTAAATCACCTTTATTATGTCATTATTAAATCACCTTTATTATGTCATTATTAAATCACCTTTAATTATGTCATTATTAAATCACCTTTATTATGTCATTATTAAATCACCTTTAATTATGTCATTATTAAATCACCTTTATTATGTCATTATTAAATCACCTTAATTATGTCATTATTAAATCACCTTTATTATGTCATTCGTACAGCACCTTTATTATGTCATTCGTACAGCACCTTAATTATGTCATTATTAGATCACCTTTATTATGTCATTATTAAATCACCTTTAATATGTCATTATTAAATCACCTTTAATATGTCATTATTAAATCACCTTTATTATGTCATTATTAAATCACCTTTATTATGTCATTATTAAATCACCTTTATTATGTCATTCGTACAGCACCTTTATTATGTCATTCGTACAGCACCTTTATTATGTCATTCGTACAGCACCTTAATTATGTCATTATTAGATCACCTTTATTATGTCATTATTAAATCACCTTTAATATGTCATTATTAAATCACCTTTAATATGTCATTATTAAATCACCTTTAATTATGTCATTATTAAATCACCTTTATTATGTCATTATTAAATCACCTTTATTATGTCATTATTAAATCACCTTTATTATGTCATTATTAAATCACCTTTATTATGTCATTATTAAATCACCTTTATTATGTCATTCGTACAGCACCTTTATTATGTCATTCGTACAGCACCTTTATTATGTCATTATTAAATCACCTTTATTATGTCATTATTAAATCACCTTTATTATGTCATTATTAAATCACCTTTATTATGTCATTATTAAATCACCTTTATTATGTCATTATTAAATCACCTTTATTATGTCATTATTAAATCACCTTTATTATGTCATTATTAAATCACCTTTATTATGTCATTATTAAATCACCTTTATTATGTCATTATTAAATCACCTTAATTATCATTATTAAATCACCTTAATTATGTCATTATTAAATCACCTTAATTATGTCATTGTTAAATCACCTTTATTATGTCATTATTAAATCACCTTTATTATGTCATTCTTACAGCACCTTTATTATGTCATTCTTACAGCATTTGTATCTATTTATAAATGTTGATTTGCGACAAAATGGTTTATCAACTTCCATACTGATGCAGTCTGTTTGTAATTACTGTAGCTATCGAGGAGAAGGTCAATTCTGCTACTTGGCTTCGAGCTCAACTCAATTATAGTTGGATTGTCACGTCCTGACCCTAGTAAGTTGTCATTTTCTATAGTAGACAATATTATGTCATTATTAAATCACCTTTATTATGTCATTATTAAATCACCTTTATTATGTCATTATTAAATCACCTTTATTATGTCATTATTAAATCACCTTTATTATGTCATTATTAAATCACCTTTATTATGTCATTATTAAATCACCTTAATTATGTCATTATTAAATCACCTTTATTATGTCATTATTAAATCACCTTTATTATGTCATTATTAAATCACCTTAATTATGTCATTATTAAATCACCTTAATTATGTCATTGTTAAATCACCTTTATTATGTCATTCTTACAGCACCTTTATGTCATTATTAAATCACCTTTATTATGTCATTCGTACAGCACCTTTATTATGTCATTCGTACAGCACCTTTATTATGTCATTCGTACAGCACCTTAATTATGTCATTATTAGATCACCTTTATTATGTCATTATTAAATCACCTTTAATATGTCATTATTAAATCACCTTTAATATGTCATTATTAAATCACCTTTAATTATGTCATTATTTAATCACCTTTATTATGTCATTATTAAATCACCTTTATTATGTCATTATTAAATCACCTTTATTATGTCATTATTAAATCACCTTTATTATGTCATTATTAATAATAAAACATTTTATGTATTTTTTTCTCAATTATAACAATTCATTTAACAATGCTGGTAACAGATCTTGATGACATTCCTCCAAGGACACCTTGACTTGCATTACATTCTCACTGCAGAAAAATATTCTCATGTTATTGAACCATAAATTGTACATATATGTGTTAGATAATAACCCTGGATGATGAATGTGTGAACTATCTTGTCATCTTTTTGGGTAACCACAATGGAACATTCTAGTCTATAAGGACATGAACTGGCAGAACAGGTTTCAGCAAAGTATGGAGTCATTGTTTTCTGGAAGGTGTACCCATGGTGATAGGAGAGACAGGAGGAAGACTAAGAGAAAGGGATAACAAACCAGGGTCACCATACTACTGTCTGACCCTGTATAACAACACATTTCACTGCACCAATCCGCTGTCTGTGACAATAAAACATTTTAAAAGCAAGCTAACATAGAAAATGACAGCATAGATTTTTTTTTTAATATAACAACAGTTAATTTAACAATGCTGGTTATAAATCTTGTTGACATACATCCAAGGACAGCTTGACTTGCATTACATTCTCATTGCAGAAAAATATTCTCATGAAATCACATGATTTCTAGTTAGAGAAAAGGATTCCTGTAAACACGGCCTGCTACAAGCAGGAAACAAGTTATGGACGAACCAGAAATGTAACATATATGTTTGATAGTAACCCTGGATGATGCATGTTAGAACTATCTTGTCATCTTTTTGGCTAACCACATTGGAACATTCTAGTCTTTAAGGACATGAACTGGCAGAACAGGTTTCAGCAAAGTATGGAGTCATTGTTTTCAGGAAGGTGTACCCATGGCCAGTGGTGTAAAGTACTTCAGTAAAAGTACTATAAAGTACTACATAAGTCGTTTTTTGGGGGGTATCTGTACTTTACTTTTGAATTTATATTTTTGATAACTTTACATCACTACATTCCCAAAGAAAATAATGTACTTTTTAATCTATACATTTTACCTGACACCCAAAAGTACTCGTTACATTTTGAAAGCTTAGCAGGAAAGGAAAATGGTCTAATTCACTTATCAAGACAACACATGGTCATCTCTACTGCCTCTGATCTGGCGGAGTCAGGAAACACAAATGCATCTTTTGTAAATTACGTCTTCGTTTTGGTATGTGACCCCTATCCATACATTTTAAAAAACAAGATAATGGTGATGCCTGCTTTGCTTAATAGAAGGAATTTGAAACGATTTATACTTTTAATTTCACTTTTCATACTTAACTATATATAGAACCAAATATTTTTAGACTTTTACTCAGGTATAACAATTGGGTACTTTTTACACAACTGTCTATGATGATAGGAGAGACAGGAGGCAGACTAAGAGCAAGGACAGCCACCTGAACTACTGCCCTAGAAAAGACAAGGAGCAGTCTACACACACAGCCACCTGAACTACTGCCCTAGAAAAGACAAGGAGCAGTCTACACAAACAGCCACCTGAACTACTGCCCTAGAAAAGACAAGGAGCAGTCTACACAAACAGCCACCTGAACTACTGCCCTAGAAAAGACAAGGAGCAGTCTACACAAACAGCCACCTGAACTACTGCCCTAGAAAATACAAGGAGCAGTCTACACAAACAGCCACCTGAACTACTGCCCTAGAAAATACAAGGAGCAGTCTACACACACAGCCACCTGACCTACTGCCCTAGAAAAGACAAGGAGCAGTCTACACAAACAGCCACCTGAACTACTGCCCTAGAAAAGACAAGGAGCAGTCTACACACACAGCCACCTGAACTACTGCCCTAGAAAAGACAAGGAGCAGTCTACACAAACAGTGAATCTGAGAAAAATGGTTTCAAGTTTGTTTTTTAGTCCATGCATATCAACCATGACCACTGATCTGACCTATGACCCCCTATGTGTCACGGTTGTCGTAGGTTGAAGCGGACCAAGACGCAGCGGGGAAATGTGCACTCATCTTCTTTTATTTAAACGGACAAAGAAGGTGAACCAAAACACAACACAACGACTAATAACAGGCCGGTAAGGCGACAAAGCTATACCCAGCACAATCTCCCACAAAACACTAAAACAAACACATACCTAATTTATAGAACCCTCAATCAAAGGCAACGAGAAAACACCTGCCTCCAATTGAGGGTTCAACCCCCAATTAACTAAACATAGAAATACAAATAACTAGACTGAACATAGAAATACATAAACATAGAACAGTGCCCAAAACCCGGAATACTAAATCAAACACCCTACAACTAACACAACCAACCCGAACCACATAAAACAAATACCCCCTGCCACGTCCTGACCAAACTACAATAACAAATAACCCCTTTTACTGGTCAGGATGTGACACTATGACCCCTAAAACGCAAAAGAAAAGTGCAATATCTAGAAATCTGAATGTGTTTATCCAGCTTTCTTGTTGTTTTTCTGTTTGATGGAACTAGTTGAGAGTTCTGTGTTATTTCTTATTTTATGTACCTTTATTTAACCAGGTAGGCCAGTTGAGAACAAGTTCTCATTTATAACTGCGACCTGGCCAAGATAAAGCAAAGCAGTGTGACACAAACAACACAGAGTTACACATGGGATAAATGTCATGTCCTGACCAGTAAAAGGGGTTATTTGTTATTGTAGTTTGGTCAGGGCGTGGCAGGGGGGGTGTTTGTTTTGTGTGTTTCGGGGTTTTGATGTATGTTCTATATTTTCTATTTCTATGTTTATTCTAGGTTTCTCTTTCTATGTTGTATTTTTTCAATGACCTCCAATTAGAGGCAGCTGGTGGTTGTTGTCTCTAATTGGAGGCCATATTTAGTGTGTTTTTGTTTTCACTTGTGTTTGTGGGTGGTTGTTTCCGGTTTAGTCTGTGCACCTTACTGGACTGTTATCGTCTTTATTTTGTTTGAGTGTGTTTACCTTCAATAAATACGAAGATGAGCAATATACCCGCTGCATATTGGTCCGATGATTTTTCCTCTTCAGACGATGAAGTTTATGACAATTAACAAACGTACAGTCAATAATACAATAGAAAAGTCTATATACAGTGTGTGCAAATGTAGTAAGATTAGGGAGGTAAGGCAATAAATAGGCCAGAGTGGAGAAATAATTACAATTTAGCAATTAAACACTGGAGTGATAGATGTGCAGAAGATGAATGTGCAAGTAGAGATACTGGGGTGCAAAGGATAACAAAAAAAACAAAATGGGGATGAGGCAGTTGGTTGGGCAATTTACAGATGGGCTATGTACAGGTGCAATGATCGGTAAGCTGCTCTGACAGCTGATGCTTAAAGTTAGTGAGGGAGATGTGAGTCTCCAGCTTCAGTGATTTTTGCAGTTCGTTCCAGTCATTGGCAGCAGGGAACTGGAAGGAAAGGCGGCCAAAGGAGGAATTGGCTTTGGAGGTGACCAGTGAAATATACCTGCTGGAGCGCATGCTACGGGTGGGTGCTGCTATTGTGACCAGTGAGCTGAGATAAGGCGTGGCTTTACCTAGCAAAGGCTTATAGATGACCTGGAGCCAGTGGGTTTGGCGACGAATATGAAGCGAGGGCCAGCCAACGAGAGCATACAGGTCGCAGTGATGGGTAGTATATCGGGCTTTGGTGACAAAACGGATGGCACTGTGATAGACTACATCCAATTTTCTGAGTAGAGTGTTGGAGGATATTTTGTAAATGACATCACCGAAGTCAAGGATCGGTAGGATAGTCAGTTTTACAAGGGTATGTTTGGCAGCATGAGTGAAGGATGCTTTGTTGCAGAGTTGTATGGCATTGAAGGTCGTTTGGAGGTTTGTTAACACAGTGTCCAAAGAAGGGCCAGATGTATACAGAATGGTGTCGTCTGCGTAGAGGTGGATCAGAGACTCACCAGCAGCAAGAGCGACATCATTGATGTATATAGAGAAAAGAGTTGGCCCGAGAATTGAACCCTGTGGCACCCCCATAGAGACTGCCAGAGGTCCGGACAACAGGCCCTCCGATTTGACACACTGAACTCTATCTGAGAAGTAGTTGGTGAACCAGGCGAGGCAATCATTTGAGAAACCAAGGCTGTTGAGTCTGCTGATAAGAATACGGTGATTGACAGAGTCGAAAGCCTTGGCCAGTTCGATGAAGACGGCTGCACAGTATTGTCTTTTATCAATGGCGATTATGATATCGTTGAGGACCTTGAGCGTGGCTGAGGTGCACCCATGATCAGCTCTGAAACCAGATTGCATAGCGGAGAAGGTACAGTGGGATTCGAGATGGTCGGTGATCTGTTTATTAACTTGGCTTTCGAAGACTTTAGAAAGGCAGGGTAGGATAGATATAGGTCTTTAATAGTTTGGGTCTAGAGTGTCACCCACTTTGAAGAGGGGGATGACCGCGGCAGCTTTCCAGTCTTTAGCGATCTCAGACGATACGAAAGAGAGGTTGAACAGGCTAGTTATGTAGTTGTGTTTTCATGTTTTGAATGTTGTATTGCAGTAGGCCTAACCCTCACCAATTATTCTGGTGATGGAGAGAGACACCAGACAAGACACAGAGACATAAACAGAAGAATAGGATATGTGTGTGTGTGAGAGAGAGAGAGAGAGAGAGAGAGAGAGAGAGAGAGAGAGAGAGAGAGAGAGAGAGAGACTTTAATCAGTTTGGCTCATTGGACAGGTCAGAGTCTATGTTTGAAGTTGTTGAGTCATTTTTGGCAATACACTGGTGTTGTATTCATGGTTTTAGCTGTTGAAATTCCGTCCCGGACCCACCTACTGGCTATGAGCTAAGCCACCAATGTCTTCACATCCTAGGGGAGAGAGGAGCTGCTACCCCTGGGGAGAGAGGAGCTGCCTCCCCTGGGGAGAGAGGAGCTGCTACCCATGGGGAGATAGGAGCTGCTACCCCTGGGGAGAGAGGAGCTGCAACCCCTGGGGAGAGTGGAGCTGCTACCCCTGGGGAGAGAGAGGAGCTGCTACCCCTGGGGTGAGAAGAGCTGCAACCAGCAGAGACTGCGACCATGCTCGGGAAGAGCTTAGTGATTGGTGATTGTTGGGGCATGATTGGCAGGAGCTTCAGTAATGAAGACTGCTGCACTTGCTGATGTTTCACAATATGCCACGGCCGTCTCAGTCACCAGGTCTCAACACAATAGAACACCACCATCCCTCCAATAGACTTCCAGACAGTTGTAGAATGTTTGCCAAGGCTCATTGTAAGAGCTGTAAAGAGAGAGGGACTCGGAGAGAGACCAGGTAGAACCTGATATGTAAATGAGCAGAGCAAACGAATGTAACTTTCGACGACCGAATGATCATTCAGACTCTGTTTCTATTGAGAGATAAAAGGTAAGACGACAATTGTCATGTGTATTAATATAGTTGATGATATTGTTGTGTGTATTAATATAGTTGATGATATTGTTGTGTGTATTAATATAGTTGATGATATTGTTATGTGTATTCATATAGTTGATGATATTGTTGTGTGTATTCATATAGTTGATGGTATTATTATGTGTATTCATATAGTTGGTGATATTGTTGTGTGTATTCATATAGTTGATGGTATTGTTATGTGTATTAATATAGTTGGTGATATTGTTGTGTGTATTAATATAGTTGATGATATTGTTATGTGTATTAATATAGTTGATGATATTGTTATGTGTATTCATATAGTTGATGATATTGTTATGTGTATTCATATAGTTGATGATATTGTTGTGTGTATTCATATAGTTAATTATATTTTTGGGGGACAGTGTGATAATAGTCCTACTCTCCTTAAAATGTTTTGATATAAATTAGATGCGTGGGGTGAATTCGTTCTGTGCCCATCTGTGTGCCCCAGGGTGATCGCTCCTACACTATCTACAATCTAAAAGGGTTCTTTGGCTGTCCCCATAGGAGAACCCTTTGTAGAACCCTTTTTTTGGTACTAGGTAGAACACTTTTGGGTTCCGTGAAGAACCCTTTCCACAGAGGGTTCTACATGGAAGCCAGAAGGGTTCTACCTGGAACCCAAAAGCGTTCTCCTACGGGGACGGCCGGAGGACCCGTTTGGAACCCTTTATTCTAAGAGTGTACTGTATCATAGGTCTATAGACTTGTCTTCTCAAAACAGGCTTAAAACACAACAAGCAACAAACAAACATGTTCTCTTTATAATCTACAGTTAACTCTTTTCACTCAGGAAGGTATGTTGTGTGAAAGAGAGACTAATAAATATTGTTCGAGAGACTAACAACAACTTACACTTCCTCAAAACAGGCTGAGTGTATTCATTAGTGCCCACCGTAGCAAAACGTTTGGCAACAGAAACCGTTTAGGTCACATTGTACAGCGTTTAGAGTAAACGGTTTATGTTTTATTTAACATCTTAAAACTGTTGGCTGTGGAGTAAACTAATGAATACAACCCAGGTTGTAGCCTACGACTCGGCATGTTGATACCTGCCTCTTGCTGAAACCTGAACGTAGCCTGAAGGGTATACTATGATACAGGCTTGATATACTGGTTTTCTAAAGCTAGCCAGCTTCAGTTAGCTTCACATTCCAGCTCAGGCCTCATCCATCAGAATATACACAACAGAACAGAAAAAAATCTCAATGAAGTTTCAAGGTGAGAATCCTGCCTGGGATTATTGTAAAGTGTGTAGATAAATTAAATTTACATTTACATTTAAGTCATTTAGCAGACGCTCTTATCCAGAGCGACTTACAAATTGGTGCATTCACCTTATAATATCCAGTGGAACAACCACTTACAATAGTGCATCTAAATCTTTTAAGGGGGGTTAGAAGGATTACTTTATCCTATCCTAGGTATTCCTTAAAGAGGTGGGGTTTCAGGTGTCTCCGGAAGGTGGTGATTGACTCCGCTGTCCTGGTGTCGTGAGGGAGCTTGTTCCACCATTGGGGTGCCAGAGCAGCGAACAGTTTTGACTGGGCTGAGCGGGAACTGTGCTTCCTCAGAGGTAGGGGGGTCAGCAGGCCAGAGGTGGATGAACGCAGTGCCCTTGTTTGGGTGTAGGGCCTGATCAGAGCCTGAAGGTACGGAGGTGCCGTTCCCCTCACAGCTCCGTAGGCAAGCACCATGGTCTTGTAGCGGATGCGAGCTTCGACTGGAAGCCAGTGGAGAGAGCGGAGGAGCGGGGTGACGTGAGAGAACTTGGGAAGGTTGAACACCAGACGGGCTGCGGCGTTCTGGATGAGTTGTAGGGGTTTAATGGCACAGGCAGGGAGCCCAGCCAACAACGATTTGCAGTAATCCAGACGGGAGATGACAAGTGCCTGGATTAGGACCTGCGCCGCTTCCTGTGTGAGGCAGGGTCGTACTCTGCGAATGTTGTAGAGCATGAACCTACAGGATCGGGTCACCGCCATGATGTTAGTGGAGAACGACAGGGTGTTGTCCAGGGTCACGCCGAGGCTCTTAGCACTCTGGGAGGAGGACACAAGGGAGTTGTCAACCGTGATTGCGAGATCATGGAACGGGCAGTCCTTCCCCGGGAGGAAGAGCAGCTCCGTCTTGCCGAGGTTCAGCTTGAGGTGGTGATCCGTCATCCACACTGATATGTCTGCCAGACATGCAGAGATGCGATTCGCCACCTGGTTGTCAGAAGCGGGAAAGGAGAAGATTAATTGTGTGTCATCTGCATAGCAATGATATGAGAGACCATGTGAGGATATGACAGAGCCAAGTGACTTGGTGTATAGCGAGAATAGGAGAGGGCCTAGAACAGAGCCCTGGGGGACACCAGTGGTGAGAGCACGTGGTGCGGAGACAGATTCTCGCCACACCACCTGGTAGGAGCGACCTGTCAGGTAGGACGCAATCCAGGCGTGGGCCGCGCCGGAGATGCCCAGCTCGGAGAGGGTGGAGAGGAGGATCTGATGGTACACAGTATCAAAGGCAGCAGATAGGTCTAGAAGGATGAGAGCAGAGGAGAGAGAGTTAGCTTTAGCAGTGCGGAGAGCCTCCGTGACACAGAGAAGAGCAGTCTCAGTTGAATGCCCAGTCTTGAAATGTAATGTTAGTATAGTGAATGAAAGTAAAACTCTCCTAACAGTCTACTACTACTGAGACAGGTTGGTGTAATGTTAGTATAGTGAATGACAGTAAAACACTCCTAAGAGTCTACTACTACTGAGACAGGTTGGTGTAATGTTAGTATAGTGAATGACAGTAAAACACTCCTAACAGTCTACTACTACTGAGACAGAAAACTCAAGTCTGAAATTTCTAAGTGGAAATTACAGACTTCAGAAGCCTTTTTAAACCTCAAATACACTACAAGTTTTACATTTCCTGCATTGCTGGAAAGTTCTTCTGCAGTGGGGGGTGATCAAATTAAGATCCTACATCTGTACACATAATTGTACATGGGGATATGTATGGGGGTCTATAACATCCAATCACAGAGGTTTACATCAGCTGACAGTTGCAATGTTATTGCTAATAACTCAAACTGCCCTTTTCAGATAAAGACATAAAATCTGTACAGATGTAGGATCTTAATTTGATCACCCTGTTGCAGAAAAACTAAACTTGTAGTATATTTGAGTGTAATTAAACTTTAGAAAAGGTTTCTGAAGATGATAAATTCCACTTTTCCATTTTAAAAATTTTCATTAATTATAATCCACACAATAATTCAAATGTCCTGTTTCTGCAGGATTATTTTCCTGGTGTAGCAAACTGGCTCAAATTAAGATCCAACATCTGCAGCAATACACCTCTCTCTAATGTATATGGCTATATTGAGATTCACTTTTGACCATTTGACATCTTGTATTTACTGTTGTTTAGGCTGGTTGAATGAGCTGCCTGTGAAAGCTACTTCATCTGCAAGAAAACAGGCGGCTGCACCAGTGACTGTCAGAAGTTTTGTGATTTCCTCATATGAACGTGAAAGTAAGTGTGTAGTCTACGCAGTTACAAAATGGCTGTTGAAACTGTGGCACATATTTCTCAGTAACATTGAATAAATGTGTTGGTATGTAGGAAAGACGGGCAGACTCTCGTACTGTTGGTCTAGACTACCTACAAACTATTATAAGGCTATGATCACTTATCATGCCGACAAACCTGATGGTCTCTGTGAACTGATCTGAACAGGTTTAGACTGGTCATCTATGATATGTAGGTTATATACAGTACATTCCCTGTCCTGCTACTGGTAGGACTATAACATTATGTTGATCTGAACAGGTTTAGACTGGTCATCTATGATATGTAGGTTATATACAGTACATTCCCTGTCCTGCTACTGGTAGGACTATAACATTATGTTGATCTGAACAGGTTTAGGCTGGTCATCTATGATATGTAGGTTATATACAGTACATTCTCTGTCCTGCTACTGGTAGGACTATAACATTATGTTGATCTGAACAGGTTTAGACTGGTCATCTATGATATGTAGGTTATATACAGTACATTCTCTGTCCTGCTACTGGTAGGACTATAACATTATGTTGATCTGAACAGGTTTAGACTGGTCATCTATGATATGTAGGTTATATACAGTACATTCTCTGTCCTGCTACTGGTAGGACTATAACATTATGTTGATCTGAACAGGTTTAGACTGGTCATCTATGATATGTAGGTTATATACAGTACATTCTCTGTCCTGCTACTGGTAGGACTATAACATTATGTTGATCTGACCAGTTTTAGACTGGTCATCTATGATATGTAGGTTATATACAGTACATTCTCTGTCCTGCTACTGGTAGGACTATAACATTATGTTGATCTGAACAGGTTTAGACTGGTCATCTATGATATGTAGGTTATATACAGTACATTCTCTGTCCTGCTACTGGTAGGACTATAACATTATGTTGATCTGAACAGGTTTAGACTGGTCATCTATGATATGTAGGCTATAGCCGAGGTATAGACCTTGATCTGCATATCACTAACAAACTGCTATTATGCATTATAACCTAGTCTACTTTACATAATATAACCTCTCTCACTTGATGCAAAAAACCTTTCTGAAAGGATCAACAATTTCCTCCTCGGATCAATCATGTCTGTTTTAGCCCTTCTGTCTACATTCTCAGATACGTTTAGAAAAGAACAGATTGAAAGACAATAAATAGTCAACTGTTAGTGAATACAAATACGTGTGAGACATGGCCTTGTGTTGCTGTACTGTCTATAACTACCTTAACAAACAGTGAATTATTATTATTATTATTATTATTATTATTATTATTGTTATTATTATTGTTGCTGTTCTGTCTATAACTACCTTAACAAACAGTGACATATTATTATTATTATTATTATTATTATTATTATTGTTGCTGTTCTGTCTATAACTACCTTAACAAACAGTGACTTATTATTGTCATTATTATTATTGTTATTATTATTATTATTGTTATTATTATTATTATTATTATTGTTATTATTATTATTATTATTATTGTTATTATTATTATTATTATTATTATTATTATTATTGTTGCTGTACTGTCTATAACTACCTTAACAAACAGAGACTTATTATTATTATTATTATTATTATTATTATTATTATTATTGTTATTATTATTATTATTATTATTGTTATTGTTGCTGTACTGTCTATAACTACCTTAACAAACAGTGACTTATTATTATTATTATTATTATTATTATTATTATTATTGTTGCTGTTCTGTCTATAACTACCTTAACAAACAGTGAATTATTATTATCATTATTATTATTGTTATTATTATTATTATTGTTATTATTATTATTATTATTGTTATTATTATTATTATTATTGTTATTATTATTATTATTGTTATTATTATTATTATTATTATTATTATTATTATTGTTGCTGTACTGTCTATAACTACCTTAACAAACAGAGACTTATTATTATTATTATTATTATTATTATTATTATTATTGTTATTATTATTATTATTATTATTGTTATTGTTGCTGTACTGTCTATAACTACCTTAACAAACAGAGACTTATTATTATTATTATTATTATTATTATTATTGTTGTTGTTCTGTCTATAACTACCTTAACAAACAGTGACTTATTATTATTATTATTATTATTATTGTTGTTGTTGTTGCTGTACTGTCTATAACTACCTTAACAAACAGTGACTTATTATTATTATTATTATTATTATTATTATTGTTGCTGTACTGTCTATAACTACCTTAATAAACAGTGACTTATTATTATTATTATTATTATATTTATTGTTGCTGTACTGTCTATAACTACCTTAACAAACAGTGAATTATTATTATTATTATTATTATTATTATTACTATTATTATTATTGTTGTTGTTCTGTGTATAACTACCTTAACAAACAGTGACTTATTATTATTATTGACAGTTACCATGGAGATGAAATGTCACAACAACATGTTAATGTGATGCATTAACTCACCTGACTGTTTCTATGTCTGTTAGTAAATGTTTTATTTCTCTAAGAGATAATGAATACATGAGAACAATTGACAATCAACAATTAGTTGTCACTGTGTTAACCACAACCAACATGCTGGATCTCTGTTTAGTTGTCACTGTGTTAACCACAACCAACATGCTGGATCTCTGTTTAGTTGTCACTGTGTTAACCACAACCAACATGTTGGATCTCTGTTCAGGGGTCCTGTCTCTAAAATGAGTCTCTCTGGGGAGAGGAAGGAGGGGGACCCTGCCTCTAAAATGAGTCTCTCTGGGGAACATGACACCAAATCTAAGAGGTGAGATGACAATTTTGTTTAAGAATTATTAATAGTTTATTTCAAAAATGATATTTCCAAAAATGTTCACGTTTGTTTTTAAATCAGAAATGGTTGCTAATGGGTACCTTCAATATTACTGTTCTCAGATTTTTAATTAATAGCTTAGGATTGTGTATAATATTTTTGTATTGCAAAACGCTATACATCCATTGTTTAGCTGGAACACCCGAGATGCCTAATTTAGGATAATTTTTTAACAACGTGATGTTGCGCTCCAAAGAGATAACTTGAAATAACATGATGTAGAAAATTAAATAATCAAATGTTTATGTGTTTATTATACACTCTTAGAAAAGAAGGTTCCTTATAGAACCAAAAAGGCTTCTATCACTTCCATAATATATGGAATCACTAAAAGTGATATATTTTTGGGTTCAGTGAAGAAGAATCTCTAGAGTTCTGATCAACGAATGGTGATTGTTTTGAGGATGTGAACCCAGCAGCCCTCCAGTGGTCAGATCAATTCCACCTGTTTATTTCAGCACTCGGCCCAGGATTCGAACCAGCCACCTTTCAAACACAGGTTCAAATCCCGCCACAGCTCCAACTCCTTAGCCTCTGGGTGAAAACCAGAGATAATCTTCAGAAATAAGCATGAGTTAATCTGCCAAAATGAAGACAAAATGCTATGCAGACATACATGGTATCACTTGTGATACATAAATATTATACATACATATTATACATAAATATTACACATAAATATCATACATAAATATTATACATAAATATTATAAATAAATATTACACATACATATTATTCATAAATAATTTCCAAAAGCACAAGACATACTGTTGCATGTAGGTCTATATTATTAATGGATTGATCATATAGAAATAGAAAACAATATTTTTACTAACCCCAAAGTATTTACATGTGGTGCAGGAACCACTGACTCGCTGCATTATTCTATAGTATTATCAAGACACCTGCTGTTAACTCTTAACTACTTAGGACAGCTCACGAGGTGTCCTAAATATCTGCTGACTAGGTGGGAGTAGAGACTTCATGCATAGCTTTAATTTATACCCAGAAGTGTAAAATGTCTGTATTCTCAGCACTTATACGACCAATTTTCTACTCTGAGACGCTTTGTGGATATGGGCCCAGATCTCAAAATATTGTTGCAATAAATGTTTGTTTAACATAGAGAAAAATGAATATTACTAATGTAACCCACTGTAAAGACTGGGTTTAGTTGATTGTGTGGCACTGCTCTTGTCCGCGTTCTGGAACTGTCCCCGTCCCCGTACAGAACTGTCCACGTCCCCATACTGTGTGGCGCCAAACATATTGTCAGGTTACGTGCAGAGTTGGCTGAGGTGATCTTGGGGAATAATGACAGAGTTTGTTACAGTGTTGAGACACCGAAGTTTATTGTTCAATTTGCTTTTGGTTTACGGTCAGGGACAGTATGAGTGTAGCCAGATCCTTTTCACTCTCTATCCTTGTTTCATTTTGTGGTTCACCGGATTCGTCATCATCATCGAGACAAACGACAGATGAACGTCCTGCTAGCTAGCCAAGCTAGTCGGTACAGCTAGGTATGCTAGCTAGCTACTCTACCAGCAGCATCATAGTTATCCTAGCTAGTCGGTACAGCTAGGTAAGCTAGCTAGCTACTCTACCAGCAGCATCCTAGTTATCCTCGCTAGTCGGTACAGCTAGGTAAGCTAGCTAGCTACTCTACCAGCAGCATCCTAGTTATCCAAGCTAGTCGGTACAGCTGGGTAAGCTAGCTAGCTACTCTACCAGCAGCATCCTAGTTATCCTAGCTAGTCGGTACAGCTAGGTAAGCTAGCTAGCTACTATACCAGCAGCATCCTAGTTATCCTAGCTAGCCGGTACAGCTAGGTAAGCTAGCTAGCTACTCTACCAGCAGCATCCTAGTTATCCTCGCTAGTCGGTACAGCTAGGTAAGCTAGCTAGCTACTCTACCAGCAGCATCCTAGTTATCCTAGCTAGTCGGTACAGCTGGTAAACTAGCTAGCTACTCTACCAGCAGCATCCTAGTTATCCTATCCTCCCTCTCTCGTTGACGGATGCTGGCTACCTCTGTCCGGTTCTCCTCTCTTCACTAGATGGACGGTAACTTTAGTGTTTAACCCCTCTGTATCCAAGGACTAAACTTTTGAATATTATTTTCGGGGCGCCTCAAGTAGGCTGGACACATTCCATTTTTTTTTTAAATTCTCAGCTGCCTCACCAACGTCTGAATGTGCATTAATAACTTTTAATTGCTAAATATTTCCAATAGATGGCAGCATAAGACCACAAAGCATCAGTTATAGGCTACAAGCAGCTGTATGATTGACATAAAATAGCATGCAACCACAGACTATATGTCCCATGATTTTCTAAAATGGTCACTCATTAACATGACTTTAGTTAGCTATATATCTCGTTTTAGGGCTGTGTTGCTTTTGGGAGAGCAAAATAATAGTGACTATAGCAGGTATTGAACCCCGGGTAAATTATCACTAGTCAGAACCTCAACCTCAGTATACATGCATTATAAAAAGTAATCTTAATATCTGATATTGCGAGTAAACAACCTTGGAATAGAAAAGACAAGAGTGCACCTTCCAGCCCACCAATAAATTACATAATTCAACCCTCTCGGTTAGTAAATTTACCTCAACATGCCCCTGGAGAAGGCAGAGCGACGACACCAGCTTTTTACCGGGGCTGAGTTGACTACTAGAGAGAGAAGGCAGAGTGACGACACCAGCTTTTTACCGGGGCTGAGTTGACTACTAGAGAGAGAAGGCAGAGTGAAGACACCAGCTTTTTACCGGGGCTGAGTTGACTACTAGAGAGAGAAGGCAGAGTGAAGACACCAGCTTTTTACTGGGGCTGAGTTGACTACTAGAGAGAGAAGACAGAGTGGCTCGATGGTGGTTGATGAATTTGACAATGAATGTACCAGGAAAATACGTTTTTCTCAACCAGAGGTGTCTGAATTAATGTTCAGGCTTATTGATAATCGTTATAGTAATGAAGTATAATTTCAAACATGAGCATAAAAACAGGTAATAATAAACATGAATCATCATTATATTACTTCACAGTAATCTGTTAAATGCTTTTTCAGTCCTTCCTCTTGCATTAGCAGTGTGTAAAGGGACAGAAAGAAGCTCACACAGGAGTTTTCCTGTGAGGGGGAGTGGTGGTGCATCCAGGGAGAAAACTAAACTAATATTCTGAAATATCATTTGTGGTCTTATGCTGCCATCTATTGGAATTATGTAGCAACTGCAGTAGTACTGAATAATGTGTAATTCTTTACTAAAGTAGTAATTACTGAGAATTGCAAAATATAACATTTTCTAGTTCCTTTTACCACTTATAATAAAATAAAATGTTTATAGCATAACAAAATTAAACTGACATAAAACAAAAACACCATACATTTAGTTAATTATATATATACCAACTATTTATTTAGATGGGTGACATTATCTGCCAAAGTAACAGCCCTGTAGACAAAGAAGAGCTCTCCAGTAGGTACCAAAACATTCAAAGGACATTCTCTCAAAAGTGATGTTACAAGTTTATCAACTTTCAAAGCAGAATTACTTTCCCATTGTTCCTCAACTGTAGTGTATGATATACCATTTTCTAGCTCTGAGTCTCTACTTTTATCCAACATAAAAACACAATTAATATTTGTCTCTCTGAAATGAAATCATTAAGTGATAGATTTTAAACAAATACATGTCTGTCATTGATCAACCCCATGTCATGATTAGATAGTGAAAAACACACCAATCTCATTAATAATTTCTTTAAACAATAAAAGCTAATTTACCAACATTTCTGAAAATGGATATGTAGCGTTTTGGAATTAAACTCTTCTTATGTTTCCCATCTGAGATCAGAGTAGATGAGAGATGTAATGTTTGTCTCTGTTGTGTTGAAGACCAATCAAGCAAGAGAGACCAGCCTCCCCCTCGTCCATTTTCATAGTCCTAAAACAATATTAAACAAACACAATATTCCCTCCTTGTGTGTGTGTCTCTCTGTCTGTCTCTTTGCCTGTCTCTCTGTCTGTGTGTATTTTGCTGTCTGTCTGTCTGTCTGTCTGTCTGTCTGTCTGTCTGTCTGTCTGTCTGTCTGTCTGTCTGTCTGTCTGTCTGTCTGTCTGTCTGTCTGTCTGTCTGTCTGTCTGTCTGTCTGTCTGTCTGTCTGATCCAGAGCTCTTCTTATGTTTCCCAACTGAGATCAGAGTAGATGAGAGATGTAATGTTTGTCTCTGTTGTGTTGAAGTCCAATCAAGCAGGAGAGACCAGCCTCCCCTGTACCCAGCTGTGTGTCCATGAAGAGTGACCGGTCTTTGCGTCAACCTATAGAGTTTAGAGAGGGAGACTTTTCTACTGAACAAAGGTAAGAAGAACTCATGGGTCATGGTCAGTGAGTTAAACAACACTGTCTCTAGTCATTTCTCCTCTCCCATTTTCACATTTCTTTTGGTTGTTTTCATAATCCATAGGCTAAAACTTTTGTCCATTTTCATAGTCCTAAAACAATATTAAACAAACACAATATTCCCTCCGTGTGTGTGTGTGTCTCTCTGTCTGTCTATCTATCTGTCTGTCTCTTTGCCTGTCTCTCTGTCTGTGTGTATTTTGCTGTCTGTCTGTCTGTCTGTCTGTCTGTCTGTCTGTCTGTCTGTCTGTCTGTCTGTCTGTCTGTCTGTCTGTCTGTCTGTGTATCTATCTGTCTGTCTGTCTGTCTGTCTGTGTATCTGTCTGTCTGTCTGTCTGTCTGTCTGTCTGTCTGTCTGTCTGTCTGTCTGTCTGTCTGTCTGTCTGTCTGTCTGTCTGTCTGTCTGTCTGTCTGTCTGTCTGTCTGTCTGTCTGTCTGTCTGTCTGTCTGTCTATCTATCTCCGTCTGTCTGTCTATCTATCTCCGTCTGTCTGTGTATCTGTCTGTCTGTCTGTCTGTCTGTCTGTCTGTCTGTCTGTCTGTCTGTCTGTCTGTCTGTCTGTCTGTCTGTCTGTCTGTCTGTCTGTCTGTCTGTCTGTCTGTCTGTCTGTCTGTCTGATCCAGAGCTCTTCTTATGTTTCCCCATCTGAGCTCAGAGTAGATGAGAGATGTAATGTTTGTCTCTGTTGTGTTGAAGTCCAATCAAGCACGAGAGACCAGCCTCCCCTGTTCCCAGCTGTGTGTCCATGAAGAGTGACCGGTCTTTGCGTCAACCTATAGAGTTTAGAGAGGGAGACTTTTCTACTGAACAAAGGTAAGAAGAACTCATGGGTCATGGTCAGTGAGTTAACCTCTTGGGGCTAGGTGGGACGCTAGCGTGCCACCCGTGGTGCACTCCATCAACAGCAGGTGCATTTCAAGAGCGGCAAATTTGAATCCAAATAAATGTCAAAATTCAAATTTTTCAAATATACAACTATTTTACACCATTTGAAAGATAAACATCTCCTTAATCTAACCACGTTTTACGATTTCAAAAAGGTTTTACGGCGAAAGCATAAATTTAGAGTATGTTAGGACAGTACATTTACAAGAGTTGTGTGTAATGTTTTGTCAAGTCAAAGACAGGGTCACCAAAACCATAAAACCAGCTAAAATGATGCACTAACCTTTTACAATCTCCATCAGATGACACTCCTAGGACATTATGTTAGACAATGCATGCATTTTTAGTTCTATCAAGTTCATATTTATATCCAAAAACAGCGTTTTACTATGGCATTGATGTTGAGGAAATCGTTTCCCTCCAATAACCGGCAGTCAAGTCAACACCACAAATTAAATAATTAAAATTAGAAAACATTGGTAAAATATTATATTGTCATTTAAAGAATTATAGATTTACATCTCTTGAACGCAATCAACTTGCCAGATTTAAAAATAACCTTACTGGGAAATCACACTTTGCAATAATCTGAGCACTGCGCCCAGAAAAATACGCGTTGCGATACAGACTAGACGTCATGTTGGGGAGATCTAAAATCGAAAATACTATGTAAATAATCCATTACCTTTGATTCTCTTCATCAGATGTCACTTCCAGGTATCACAGGTCCATAACGAATGTAGTTTTGTTCAAAAAAGCTCATCATTTATGTCCAAAAATCTCCGTCTTGTTAGCACATGATCTAAGCCAGCCGGACTTCTCGTCATGAACGAGGGGAAAAAATATATTTACGTTCGTTCAAACATGTCAAACGTTGTATAGCATAAATCATTAGGGCCTTTTTTAACCAGAACATGAATAATATTCAAGGTGGACGAATGCATACTCTTTTATAACGTATTGGAACGAGGGTACCCAACATGAACTCGCGCGCCAGGTGTCTAATGGGACATCATCGTTCCATGGCTCTTGTTCGGTCAGATCTCCCTCCAGAAGACTCAAAACACTTTGTAAAGGCTGGTGACATCTAGTGGAAGCAATAGGAAGTGCCAAAATATTCCTAAACCCCTGTGTTTTTCAATGGGATAGGTTTAAAGTCAATACAACACATCAGGTATCCACTTCCTGTCAGAAAATGTCTCAGGGTTTTGCCTGCCAAATGAGTTCTGTTATACTCACAGACACCATTCAAACAGTTTTGGAAACTTTAGAGTGTTTTCTATCCATATATAATAAGTATATGCATATTCTAGTTACTGGGTAGGATTAGTAACCAGATTAAATCGGGTACATTTTTTTTATCCAGACGTGCAAATGCTGCCCCCTAGACCCAACAGGTTAAACAACACTGTCTCTAGTCATTTCTCCTATCCCATTTTCCCATTTTCTTTTTGTAGTTTTCATAATCCATAGGCTAATCCTTTCGTCCATTTTCATAGTCCTAAAACAATATTAAACAAACACAATATTCCCTCCTTGTGTGTGTGTCTCTCTGTCTGTCTATCTGTCTGTCTGTCTCTTTGCCTGTCTCTCTGTCTGTGTGTATTTTGCTGTCTGTCTGTCTGTCTGTCTGTCTGTCTGTCTGTCTGTCTGTCTGTCTGTCTGTCTGTCTGTCTGTCTGTCTGTCTGTCTGTCTGTCTGTCTGTCTGTCTGTCTGTCTGTCTGTCTGTCTATCTATCTCCGTCTGTCTGTGTATCTATCTCCGTCTGTCTGTGTATCTATCTCCGTCTGTCTGTGTATCTATCTCCGTCTGTCTGTGTATCTATCTCTGTCTGTCTGTCTGTCTGTCTGTGTATCTATCTCCGTCTGTCTGTGTATCTGTCTGTCTGTCTGTCTGTCTGTCTGTCTGTCTGTCTGTCTGTCTGTCTGTCTGTCTGTCTGTCTGTCTGTCTGTCTGTCTGTGTATCTATCTCCGTCTGTCTGTGTATCTGTCTGTCTGTCTGTCTGTCTGTCTGTCTGTCTGTCTGTCTGTCTGTCTGTCTGTCTGTCTGTCTGTCTGTCTGTCTGTCTGTCTGTCTGTCTGTCTGTCTGATCCAGAGCTCTTCTTATGTTTCCCCATCTGAGATCAGAGTAGATGAGAGATGTAATGTTTGTCTCTGTTGTGTTGAAGTCCAATCAAGCAGGAGAGACCAGCCTCCCCTGTTCCCAGCTGTGTGTCCATGAAGAGTGACCGGTCTTTGCGTCAACCTATAGAGTTTAGAGAGGGAGACTTTTCTACTGAACAAAGGTAAGAAGAACTCATGGGTCATGGTCAGTGAGTTAAACAACACTGTCTCTAGTCATTTCTCCTCTCACATTTTCACATTTCTTTTGGTTGTTTTCATAATCCATAGGCTAATCCTTTAGTCCATTTTCATGGTCCTAAAACAATATTAAACAAACACAATATTCCCTCCCTGTGTGTGTGTGTCTCTCTGTCTGTGTATCTGTCTGTCTGTCTGTCTGTCTCTTTGCCTGTCTCTCTGTCTGTGTGTATTTCGCTGTCTGTCTCTGTCTGTCTGTGTGTATTTCTCTGTCTGTCTATCTGTCTCTCTGTCTCTTTGCCTGTCTCTCTGTCTGTGTGTATTTCGCTGTCTGTCTCTGTCTGTCTGTGTGTCTTTCTCTGTCTGTCTGTCTGTCTGTCTGTCTGTCTGTCTGTCTGTCTGTCTGTCTGTCTGTCTGTCTGTCTGTCTGTCTGTCTGTCTGTCTGTCTCACTGTCTCTGTGTCTGTCTGTGTGTGTCTCTGTGTCTCTCTGTGTCTGTTTCTGTCTGTGTGTCTGACTCTGTCTCTGCCTGTCTGTGTGTCTCTGTCTCACTGTCTCTCTGTGTCTGTCTCTGTCTGTCTCTCTGTCGGTGTGTCTGTTTCTGTGTGTCTCTATGTCTCTGTGTCTGTCTGTCTCTGTCTGTCTGTGTGTCTTTCGCTGTCTGTGTGTCTGTCTATCCGTCTCACTGTCTCTGTGTCTCTCTCTGTGTCTGTCTCTCTCTGTCTGTCTCTCTGTCTCTGTGTCTGTCTCTGTCTGTGTCTGTCTCTCTGTCTGTGTGTCTTCGCTGTCTGTGTGTCTGTCTGTCTCTGTCTGTCTGTCTCACTGTCTCTGTCTCTGTCTGTCTGTCTATGTATGTGTGTATGTCTCTGTGTCTGTCTGTCTCTGTGTCTTTCTGTCTGTTTGTCTGTCTCTGTCTGTGTGTCTGTCTCTGTGTCTTTCTGTCTGTGTGTCTGTCTCTGTCTGTGTCTGCCTTTCTGTGTGTGTCTGTCTCTGTCCGTCTGTGTGTCTGTCTATCTGTCTCTGTGTCTGGCTGTGTGTCTGTGTCTGCCTGTCTGTCTGTCTGTCTGTCTGTCTGTCTGTCTGTCTGTCTGTCTGTCTGTCTGTCTGTCTGTCTGTCTGTCTGTCTGTCTGTCTGTCTGTCTGTCTGTCTGTCTGTCTGTTCCTGTGTCTGCATGTCTGTGTCTGTGTGTCTGTGTCTCTGAGTCTCACTGTGTCTGTCTCTGTCTGTGTGTCTGTTGTCTGTCTGTGTGTCTGTCTCTGTCTGTCTCTGTTTTTCTGTCTGTCTGTGTGTCTTTCTCTGTCGGTGTGTCTGTTTCTGTGTGTCTGTTTCTGTGTGTCTGTCTATCTGTCTCTGTGTCTGGCTGTGTGTCTCTGTCTGTCTGTCTGTCTGTCTGTCTGTCTGTCTGTCTGTCTGTCTGTCTGTCTGTCTGTCTGTCTGTCTGTCTGTCTGTCTGTCTGTCTGTCTGTCTGTCTGTCTGTCTGTCTGTCTGTCTGTCTCTCTGTTTCAGTGTCTGTCTCTGTCTGTCTATGTGTCTTTCTAATTTCTGTCTGTCTCTGTCTGTGTGTCTTTCTCTGTCTGTCTTTGTCTGTCTCTGTCTGTCTTTGCCTGTCTCTGACTGTCTGTCCCGCTTTCTGTCTGTTTGTCTCTCTTTGTCTGTATGTTTGTGTCTGTCTGTCTGTCTGTCTCTGTCTCTGTCTGTCTCTGTCTATCTATCTCTGTTTGTCTGTCTGTCTGTCTGTCTGTCTGTCTGTCTGTCTGTCTGTCTGTCTGTCTGTCTGTCTGTCTGTCTGTCTGTCTGTCTGTCTGTCTGTCTGTCTGTCTGTCTGTTCCTGTGTCTGCATGTCTGTGTCTGTGTGTCTGTGTCTCTGAGTCTCACTGTGTCTGTCTCTGTCTGTGTGTCTGTTGTCTGTCTGTGTGTCTGTCTCTGTCTGTCTCTGTTTTTCTGTCTGTCTGTGTGTCTTTCTCTGTCGGTGTGTCTGTTTCTGTGTGTCTGTTTCTGTGTGTCTGTCTATCTGTCTCTGTGTCTGGCTGTGTGTCTCTGTCTGTCTGTCTGTCTGTCTGTCTGTCTGTCTGTCTGTCTGTCTGTCTGTCTGTCTGTCTGTCTGTCTGTCTGTCTGTCTGTCTGTCTGTCTGTCTGTCTGTCTGTCTGTCTGTCTCTCTGTTTCAGTGTCTGTCTCTGTCTGTCTATGTGTCTTTCTAATTTCTGTCTGTCTCTGTCTGTGTGTCTTTCTCTGTCTGTCTTTGTCTGTCTCTGTCTGTCTTTGCCTGTCTCTGACTGTCTGTCCCGCTTTCTGTCTGTTTGTCTCTCTTTGTCTGTATGTTTGTGTCTGTCTGTCTGTCTGTCTCTGTCTCTGTCTGTCTCTGTCTATCTCTGTTTGTCTGTCTGTCTGTCTGTGTCTCTGTCTGTCTCTTTCTGTCTGTCTGTCTCTGACTGTCTGTCCCGCTTTCTGTCTATGTCTGTCTGTTTGTCTGTCCGTACTCACTCACTCCCTGGATGAGGAGATGTAATCTCATGTTTTGTGCACAGAAACCAACAGGAGAGATCAGAGTCAGACATTCTCAGTGGTCAGTCTTCCCAGAGTCATCAAACAGACCTGGCCTCCATATTCAGTGTATGTGGTCCTGTTATGAACATTTGTTTTTGTTGACCTCAAGTAAAGTTGATCTGTCAATCATTCATTAATGTGTTAATGAGAAAGCATTTATTCTCTTGCTTAACTTATTTACTTGATTTATTTCAGTTGCTTGAAGAGAATATTATTACATTTGTGAAGAACGAGCTGAAGATGTTCAAGAGGATTCTTAGTCCAGAACTCCCAGAAGGCTTTGAGAGTCAGAAGCAGGATGAGGAAGTGGTGGATGCTGAAGATGAGAGGCAGGAGAGCAGTGCCAGAGAGGGGGCTCTGAAGATCACACTGCACGTCCTGAGGAAAATGAACCAGAAGGAGCTCGCTGACACACTGGAGAAATGTAAGATCTGTCTGCCTCATGTTGAATGCTGTTTTATAACATTTAAAAGCTGTAGCTAAAGTACAGCTAAAGTAGCTGTGTAACTCAATGATATTGTAGCAGCCTTAACACAACACCTAGTGGCCTCAACAAGTAGCAGCAGGGATGTGTTGTGTTGATTAATTTAGAGAGACAGAGAGTGAGACAACATTAATAATACCATCAATAATACCAATAATAATATAATCAGTCACACCAGTCTGTAATGCATTATGAAAACATTTATACAGTCAGTTAAGAGAATAAATTATGATAATTTAAATCTTTATAACAGTCCTACAATACTGTAGACATTAAAACAGATGTAATATTAATATCCTCTGTGTTATTTCTAGATTCAGATGATCCTGCTGTCATTTGCCAACGTGAACTCAAATCTAATCTAAAGAAGAAGTTTCAATGTGTATTTGAGGGGATCGCTCAACAAGGAAACCCAAAACTTCTCAATAAGATCTACACAGAGCTCTACATCACAGAGGGTGGAACAGGACAGGTCAATAATGAACATGAGCTGAGACAGATTGAGATAACAACCAGGAAACAAGCAAGACCAGAGACTGCAATCAAATGTAACGACATCTTCAAACCCTTAACTGGACAAGACAAACGTATCAGAACTGTGCTGACAAAGGGAGTCGCTGGCATTGGAAAAACAGTCTCTGTGCAGAAGTTCATTCTGGACTGGGCTGAAGGAAAAGCAAATCAGGATGTTCAATTTGTGTTTTCATTCCCTTTTCGGGAGCTGAATTTGATGAAAGGGGACAAAAACACTTTGATTGAACTTCTCAATCACTTCTCAATGGAAACCAAACAATCAAGAATCTCCAACTACAACAAGTACAAAGTTCTGTTAATCTTTGATGGTCTGGATGAGTGCCGACTGCCCCTAGACTTCCAGAAGAACAAGATCTGTTGGGACGTCACAGAGTCAACCTCAGTGGATGTTCTGATAACAAATCTCATCAAGGGAAATCTGCTTCCCTCTGCTCTCCTCTGGATAACTACCCGACCAGCAGCAGCCAATAAGATCCCTTCATGGTGTGTTGACCAGGTGACGGAGGTACGAGGGTTCAATGACCCACAGAAGGAGGAGTACTTCAGAAAGAGATTCAGTGATGAGGACTTGGCCAGCAGAATCATCTCACACCTAAAGACATCAAGGAGCCTCCACATCATGTGCCACATTCCAGTCTTCTGTTGGATTTCTGCAACAGTCCTTGAACACATGCTGAAACATAAGACAGAAGAGATGCCCAAGACTCTGACTGAGATGTACACACACCTTGTGGTGTTTCATACCAAACAGAAGAATGAAAAGTATCTTGGGAAAGAAGAGACAGGTTCACACTGGAATAAAAAGAGTATTCTGTCACTGGGAAAACTGGCTTTTCAACAGCTTGTGAAGGGCAATCTGATTTTCTATGAAGAAGACCTGAAAGAGGCTGGCATTGATGTCAATGAAGCCTTTGTGTACTCAGGATTGTGCACACAGCTCTTTAAAGAGGAATGTGTTCTGTACCAGGACAAGGTGTACTGCTTTGTGCATCTGAGCATTCAGGAGTTTCTGGCTGCTGTATATGTGTTCCTCTCATTCATCAACAACAATGAGAATCTAATTGACACACTGCAAACAAAAGACGAGTCTGAAGTTACTTTCTACAAGAGTGCTGTGGATAAAGCCTTACAAAGTGAGACAGGAAACCTGGACCTGTTCCTCCGCTTCCTTCTTGGCCTCTCACTGGAATCCAATCAGAAGCACTTACGAGGTCTACTGACAAAGACAAGAAGCAGCTCACTGAGCCATGATGAAACTGTCAAGTACATCAAGGAGAAGATCAGGGAGAATCCCTCTCCAGAGAGGAGCATCAATCTGTTCCACTGTCTGAATGAACTGAATGACCATTCTCTAGTGGAGGAGATCCAAAGCTACCTGAGATCAGGAAGTCTCTCAAAAACCTACCTGTCACCTGCACAGTGGTCAGCTCTGGTCTTTGTGTTGCTGACTTCAGAAAAGGAGCTGGATGTGTTTGACCTGAAGAAATACTCCAGATCAGAGGAAGGTCTTCTGAGGCTGCTGCCAGTGGTCAAAGTCTCCAGAGCTGCTCTGTGAGTAAATAAAATGACATATAAGAAGTATTCATCAGGAAGAAATATTATGTTTAGAGAAAATATGTATTATAATATGTATATAATATTATATTGAATAACATATTGAATCAGATATTCAATCTAGTATTACAATATGACCATACAATTCTAGGAGACAGAAGATGAATCTATATGTTGTTTGAGAGAATAAACCAAATGCCATTGTCCTTCTACACTTCTGATGTTAAATAAACAGTGTGTTTGGGAAGTCATGATGATCTCGTTGCAGGCTGTCAGGTTGTGGAGTCACAGAGAAAGGCTGTGCTTCTCTGGTCTCAGCTCTGAAGTCAAACCCCTCACACCTGAGAGAGCTGGACCTGAGTAACAATGACCTGAAGGATTCAGGAGTGAAGCTGCTCTCTGCTGGACTGGGGAATCCCCACTGTAAACTGGAGACTCTGAGGTCAGTATTCCTGTAGTTGGTCAACAAGTGATAACTGTTCACCAGATCCACATGTGTTTACCAGACACACATAGTCCACACCATATGTGTTTGGACAGTGAAGCTTGCAGTTTTAAATGTGGTGCTATGCTCCAGCATTTTGGATTTGACTTAGAATGTTTCATATTAGGTGACAGTACAGAATGTCACCTTTTATTTGAGGGTATTTTCATACATAGCTGTGTTACTGTTAAGAAAGGAAAGCACTTTATGTATTTAGTTCTCCCATTTGAAAAAGTTGAACATATTTGGACAAATTCACTTATGTTGTATTAAAGTTGTCATAAGTTTAGTATTTAGTCCCATGTTCCATGCCTGCAGTGATAACATCAAGCTTGTGATTCTACAAACTTGTTGAATTCATTTGCAGTTTGTCTTGGTTGTGTTTTGGATTATGTTTTTCCTAATAGAAACTGAATGGTGAATAATGTCCTGTCATTTTGGAGTCACTTCACTTGTATTGTCAGTAAGAATAAGAATGAATGGAGAATGATGATGAATGAGAAAGTTACAGAGGCACAAGGATCATACCCCCACTGTTATTGGTAATGGTGAGAGGTTAGCGTGTTTTGTTGTATCCTCTGTTATTGGTAATGGTGAGAGGTTAGCATGTTTTGTTGTAGCCTCTATTGGTAATGGTGAGAGGTTAGCATGTTTTGTTGTAGCCTCTGTTATTGGTAATGGTGAGAGGTTAGCATGTTTTGTTGTAGCCCCTGTTATTGGTAATGGTTAGAGGTTAGCATGTTTTGTTGTATCCTCTGTTATTGGTAATGGTGAGAGGTTAGCATGTTTTGTTTTAGCCTCTGTTATTGGTAAAGGTGAGAGGTTAGCATGTTTTGTTGTAACCTCTGTTATTGGTAATGGTGAGAGGTTAGCATGTTTTGTTGTAGCCTCTGTTATTGGTAATGGTGAGAGGTTAGCTGTTTTGTTGTAACCTCTGTTATTGGTAATGGTGAGAGGTTAGCATGTTTTGTTGTAGCCTCTGTTATTGGTAATGGTGAGAGGTTAGCTGTTTTGTTGTAGCCTCTGTTATTGGTAATGGTGAGAGGTTAGCATGTTTTGTTGTAGCCTCTGTAATTGGTAATGGTGAGAGGTTAGCTGTTTTGTTGTAGCCTCTGTTATTGGTAATGGTGAGAGGTTAGCATGTTCTGTTGTGGCCTCTGTAACTTTCTCACTCATTCTGATTCATGATTTATTCATGATTTTTCTTAATCATGGCATCATCAGAATTTAATTTTTAATCGTCAATCACATACAGTTGAAGTCGGAAGTGTACATACACTTAGGTTGGAGTCATTAAAACGTGTTTTTGAACCTCTCCACAAATGTCTTGTTAACAAACTATATAGTTTTGGCAAGTCGGTTAGGACATCTACTTTGTGCATGACACAAGTAATTTTTGAAACAATTGTTTACAGTCAGATTATTTCACTTATAATTCACTGTATCACAATTCCAGTGGGTCAGAAGTTTACATACACTAAGTTGACTGTGCCTTTAAACAGCATGGAAAATTCCAGAAAATCATGTTATGGCTTTAGAAGCATCTGGTAGGCTAATTGACATAATTTGGATGTATTTCAAGGCCTACCTTCAAACTCAGTGCCTCTTTGCTTGACATCATGGGAAAATGAAAAGAAATCAGCCAAGATCTCAGAAAAAAAATTGTAGACCTCCACAAGTCTGGTTCATCCTTGGGAGCAATTTCCAAACGCCTGAAGGTAACACGTTCATCTGTTCAAACAATAGTACGCAAGTCTAAACACCATGGGACCACACAGCCGCCATTCCGCTCAGGAAGGAGACGCGTTCTGTCTCCTAGAGATGAACATACTTTGGTGCAAATCAATCCCAGAACAACAGCAAAGGACCTTGTGAAGATGTTGGAGGAAACAGGTACAAAAGTATCTATATCCACAGTAAAACGAGTCCTATATCGACATAATCTGAAAGGCCGCTCAGCAAGGACGAAGCCACTGCTCCAAAACCACCATAAAAAAAGCCAGACTACAGTTTGCAACTGCACATGGGGACAAAGATCGTACTTTTTGAAGAAATGTCCTCTGGTCAGATGAAACAATACAAGAACTGTTTGGCCATAATGACCATCGTTATGTTTGGAGGAAAAAGGGGGAGGCTTGCAAGCCAAAGAACACCATCCCAACCGTGAAGCCCGGGGGTGGCAGCATCATGTTGTGGGGGTGTTTTGCTGCAGGAGGGACTGGTGCACTTCACAAAATAGATGGCATCATGAGGGCGGAAAATTACGTGGATATATTGAAGCAACATCTCAAGACATCAGTCAGGAAGTTAAAGCTTGGTCACAAATGGGTCTTCCAAATGGAAAATGACCCCAAGCATACTTCCAAAGTTGTGGCAAAATGGATTAAGGACAACAAAGTCAAGGTATTGGAGTGGCCATCACAAAACCTTGACCTCAATCCTATAGAAAATTTGTGGGCAGAACTGAAAAAGCGTGTGCGAGCAAGAGGCCTACAAACCTGACTCAGTTACACCAGCTCTGTCAGGAGGAATGGGCCAAAATTCACCCAACTTATTGTGGGAAGCTTGTAGAAGGCTACCCGACACGTTTAACCCAAGTTAAACCATTTAAAGGCAATGCTACCAAATACTAATTGAGTGTATGTAAACTTCTGACCCACTGGGAATGTGATGAAAGAAATAAAAGCTGAAATTAATCATTTTCTCTACTATTATTCTGACATTTCACATTCTTAAAATAAAGTGGTGATCCTAACTGACCTAACACAGGGGATTTTTACTAGGATTAAATGTCAGGAATTGTAAAAATTGAGTTTAAATGCATTTGGCTAAGGTATATGTAAACTTCTGACTTCAACTGTATGTATTAAAATACCCTCAAATAAAAGGTGACATTGTATACTGTCACCTCATATGAAACATTTGATCTGAAATCCAAAATGTTGGAGTATAGAGCCACATTTAAAATGTTAGCTTCACTGTCAAAATAGATATGGTGTGGACTGTATACTCAATACAATCTAAATCTGATACCTCACTGTCTGTCTTTTGACTGATACTGCTTTTAAACTGGTCTGGTCAGTCTACTCAAATATTTGTACTATACATGTTTCTATCTGCAGGCAATACTTTGATCATTTGTCATTTTTAATGATGATACATTAATTTACGAATAGATATGGCAGGTTTCAGGACACTGATATCTGAAAAATGTTGAAAAATTATACTGCCACTATTTTCACCACCAAAGCATAGCAGTGTGATTTTAATTTGATTTGACTCTTTGCAGGCTGTCAGGCTGTCTAGTCACAGAGGAAGGCTGTGCTTCTCTGGTCTCAGCTCTGAGGTCAAACCCCTCACACCTGAGAGAGCTGGACCTGAGTAACAATGACCTGAAGGATTCAGGAGTGAAGCTGGTCTCTGCTGGACTGGGGAATCCCCACTGTAAACTGGAGACTCTGAGGTCAGTATTCCTGTAGTTGGTCAACAAGTGATAACTGTTCACCAGATCCACATGTGTTTACCAGGGACACATAGTCCACACCATATGTGTTTGGACAGTGAAGCTTACAGTTTTACATTTGGTGCTATCCTCCAGCATTTTGGATTTGAGATGTTTCATATTAGGTGACCTTACAGAATGTCACCTTTTATTTGACGGTATTTTCATACATATCTGTTTTACCGTTTAGAAATTAAAGCACTTTCTGTACGTAGTTCTCCCATTTGAAGAAGTCTTAATTATTTGGACAAATTTACTTATATTGTATTAAAGTTGTCATAAGTTTAGTATTTAGTCCCATGTTCCATGCCTGCAGTGATTACATCAAGCTTGTGATTCTACTAACTTGTTGAATTCATTTTTCAGTTTGTTTTGGTTGTGTTTTGGATGATGTTTTTCCTAATAGAAACTGAATGGTGAATAATGTCCTGTCATTTTGGAGTCACTTCACTTGTATTGTCAGTAAGAATAGAAGATGTTTCTGAACACTTCTACATTCATGTGGATGCTACCATGATTATGAATAATCATGAATGAATCGTGAATAATGATAAATGAGAAAGTTACAGAGGCACAAAGATCAGACCCCCTCTGTTATTGGTGTTATTCTGTATACTTCTGGCCCTTCTTTGGACACTGTATTAACTAACCTCTAGACGAGCTTCAATGCCATACAGCTCTCCTTCCGTGGCCTACAACTGCTCTTAAATACAAGTAAAACTAAATGCATGCTCTTCAACCGATCGCTGCCTGCACCTGCCCGCCTGTCCAGCATCACTACTCTGGATGGTTCTGACTTAGAATATGTGGACAACTACAAATACCTAGGTGTCTGGTTAGACTGTAAACTCTCCTTCCAGACTCACTATAAGCATCTCCAATCCAAAGTTAAATCTAGAATTGGCTTCCTATTTCGCAACATAGCATCCTTCACTCATGCTGCCAAACATACCCTTATAAAACTGACCATCCTACCGATCCTCGACTTCGGCGATGTCAATTACAAAATAGCCTCCAATACCCTACTCAATGAATTGGATGCAGTCTGTCACAGTGCCATCCGTTTTGTCACCAAAGCCCCATATACAGTGGGGGGAAAAAGTATTTGATCCCCTGCTGATTTTGTACGTTTGCCCACTGACAAAGAAAGGATCAGTCTATAATTTTAATGGTTTATTTGAACAGTGAGAGACAGAATAACAACAAAAACATCCAGAAAAACTCATGTCAGAAATGTTATAAATTGATTTGCATTTTAATGAGGGAAAAAGTATTTGACCCCCTCTCAATCAGAAAGATTTCTGGCTCCCAGGTGTCTTTTATACAGGTAACAAGCTGAGATTAGGAGCACACTCTTAAAGGGAGTGCTCCTAACCGCAACTTGTTACCTGTAAAAAAAGACACCTGTCCACAGAAGCAATCAATCAATCAGATTCCAAACTCTCCACCATGGCCAAGACCAAAGAGCTCTCCAAGGATGTCAGGGACAAGATTGTAGACCTACACAAGGCTGGAATGGGCTGCACGACCATCGCCAAGCAGCTTGGTGAGAAGGTGACAACATTTGGTGCGATTATTCGCAAATGGAAGAAACACAAAAGAACTGTCAATATCCCTCGGCCTGGGTCTCCATGCAAGATCTCACCTCGTGGAGTTGCAATGATCATGAGAACGGTGAGGAATCAGCCCAGAACTACACGGGAGGATCTTGTCAATGATCTTAAGGCAGCTGGGACCATAGTCACCAAGAAAACAATTGGTAACACACTACGCCGTGAAGGACTGAAATCCTGCAGCGCCCGCAAGGTCCCCCTGCTCAAGAATACATATACATGCCCATCTGAAGTTTGCCAATGAACATCTGAATGACTCAGAGGACAACTGGTGAAAGTGTTGTGGTCAGATGAGACCAAATTAGAGCTCTTTGACATCAACTCAACTCGTCGTGTTTGGAGGAAGAGGAATGCTGCCTATGACCCCAAGAACACCATCCCCACCGTCGAACATGGAGGTGGAAACATTATGCTTTGGAGGTGTTTTTCTGCTAAGGGGACAGGACAACTTCACTGCATCAAAGGGACGATGGACGGGGCCATGTATCGTCAAATCTTGGGTGAGAACCTCCTTCCCTCAGCCAGGGCATTGAAAATGGGTTGTGGATGGGTATTCCAGCATGACAATGACCCAAAACACACGGCCAAGGCAACACAGGAGTGGCTCAAGAAGAAGCACATTAAGGTCCTGGAGTGGCCTAGCCAGTCTCCAGACCTTAATCCCATAGAAAATCTGTGGAGGGAGATGAAGGTTCAAGTTGCCAAACATCAGCCTGGAAACCTTAATGACTTGGAGAAGATCTGCAAAGAGGAGTGGGACAAAATCCCTCCTGAGATGTGTGCAAACCTGGTGGCCAACTACAAGAAACGTCTGACCTCTGTGATTGCTAACAAGGGTTTTGCCACCAGGTACTAAGTCATGTTTTGCAGAGGGGTCAAATACTTATTTCCCTCATTAAAATGCAAATAATTGTATAACATTTTTGACATGCGTTTTTTCTGTATTTTTTTGCTGTTATTCTGTCTCTCACTGTTCAAATAAACCTACCATTAAAATTATAGACTGATCATTTCTTTGTAAGTGGGCAAACGTACAAAATCAGCAGGGGATGAAATACTTTTCCCCCCCACTGTACTACCCACCACTGCGACCTGTACGCTCTCATTGTCTGTCCCTCGCTTCATACTCGTCGCCAAACCCACTGGCTCCAGGTCATCTACAAGACCCTGCTAGGTAAAGTCCCCCCTTATCTCCGCTCACTGGTTACCATAACAGCACCCACCTGTAGCACGCGCTCCAGCAGGTATATCTCTCTGGTCACCCCCAAAGCCAATTCGTCTTTCGGCCGCCTCTTCTTCCAGTTCTCTGCTGCCAATGACTGGAACGAACTACAAAAATCTCTAAAACTGGAAACACTTATCTCCCTCACTAGCTTTAAGCACCAGCTGTCAGAGCAGCTCACAGATTACTGCACCTGTACATAGCCCATCTATAATTTAGCCCAACTACCTCTTCCCCTACTGTATTTATTTATTTAGCTCCTTTGCTCCCCATTATTTCTACTTTGCACTTTCTTCCACTGCATATCTACCATTCCAGTGTTTTACTTGCTATATTGTATTTACTTTGCCACCATGGCCTTTTTATGCCTTTACCTCCCTTATTTCACTTCATTTGCTCACATTGTATATAGACTTATTTTTCTCCTGTATTATTGACTGTATGTTTGTGTAATACCCTTGTTTGAACCAAGTATTGAGTTTATTTGTTATAATTAATTGGTATTATATTTAAAAGATGATTGAATTGCTCCTAAACTGTAATGTTGTTAATGCATTATGCTTTTTGAAGAAATATTTATTTAATGTATAAGTGAATAGTTTGTTTTACTTTGAAGTTTACGTTTTGACCAATAAGGTCGCTTGTTAAGTTGTGGCCAATGGGAGTTGACCTGGTTAACGGGAGGGGAAAAGACGTTGATGAAAGGATGGACGTTTTACCTCAGGACGGTTGGTGAAGAAAAATTATAAAAGAAGACGACAGAACTAGAACAAAACCCATAGCTACTAAGACATGAAGGGAAATACATGTTTTATTTAATAAAAGAGTTGTTATAATTTAGTTAAAACTTAGTAAAGACTGAAGCTACCGTCTCGTCGTGGAGGTATTAGCCAGCCTTGAGGTTAGCCTAGCATCGTGTGACACCGGGAGATAATTGCTTGGGAAGCTAAACGAGTTCGTGTTGCCATGGGGATATCAGTTACGGCTAAGGAGTACTGTCTGCATGGGTAGCTGTGTTGCCATGGGGATATCGGTTACGGCTAAGGAGTACTGTCTGCATGGGTAGCTGTGCTGCCTTGGACTTGGTGAGGAAACCTGCATGGAACTGCCATACTTCGCTGAGGGAATATCTACCATGTAGTGAGTAACCACAATGTGAGGTGCTTATAAATAAATACATTGGTAATGGTGAGAGGTTAGCATGTTTTGTTGTAGCATCTGTTATTGATAATGGTGAGAGGTTAGCATGTTTTGTTGTAGCCTCTGGTATTGGTAATGGTGAGAGGTTAGCATGTTTTGTTGTAGCCTCTGTTATTGGTAATGGTGAGAGGTTAGCATGTTTTGTTGTAGCCTCTGTTATTGGTAATGGTGAGAGGTTAGCATGTTTTGTTGTATCCTCTGTTATTGGTAATGGTGAGAGGTTAGCATGTTTTGTTGTAGTCTCTGTTATTGGTAATGGTGAGAGGTTAGCATGTTTTGTTGTAGCCTCTGTAACTTTCTCACTCATTATTATTCATGATTCATTCATGATTTTTCTTATTCATGGAATCATCAGGATTCATTTAGTAGTGTTTAGAAACATGTTATCTACTCACTTAGACAGAAAATTATCCAGTCATCATCCACCATTTTAATATTGGACAAAACACAACCCAAAACACAACGATAACAAACTGCAAAATCAATCAACGAGTTTGAGTCACAAGCTTGATGTAGTCGCTGCGTTCAAGGAATATCGGATCAAATACTCAACTTGTGACTACTTTAAGCCACTATGAGTGAATTGGTCAGAAAACATATGACTTCTTTAACCTCTATGGGACCGGCGGGACGAATTCGTCCCACCTACGTAACATCCACTGCCAGCCTGTGGCGCGATTTTCAAAATCTTCAAAATCCTATTACTTCAATTTCTCAAACATATGACTATTTTACAGCCATTTAAAGATAAGACTCTCGTTAATCTAACCACACTGTCCGATTTCAAAAAGGCTTTACAACGAAAGCAAAACATTAGATTATGTCAGCAGAGTACCAAGCCAGAAATAATCAGACACCCATTTTTCAAGCCAGCATATAATGTCACCAAAACCCAGAAGACAGCTAAATGCAGCACTCACCTTTGATGATCTTCATCAGATGACAACCCTAGGACATTATGTTATACAATACATGCATGTTTTGTTCAATCAAGTTCATATTTATATCAAAAACCAGCTTTTTACATTAGCATGTGACGTTCAGAACTAGCATACCCCCCGCAAACTTACGGGGAATTCGCTAACATTTTACTAAATTACTCACGATAAACGTTCACAAAAAGCATAACAATTATTTTAAGAATTATAGATACAGACCTCCTCTATGCACTCGATATGTCCGATTTTAAAATAGCTTTTTGGTGAAAGCACATTTTGCAATATTCTAAGTATATAGCCCAGGCATCACGGGCTCGCTATTTAGACATCCGGCAAGTTTAGCACTCACCATAATCATATTTACTATTATAAAAATGTCATTACCTTTTGTTGTCTTCGTCAGAATGCACACCCAGGACGTCTACTTCAATAACAAATGTTGGTTTGGTCCAAAATAATCCATCGTTATATCCGAATAGCGGCGTTTTGTTCGTGCGTTCCAGACACTATCCGAAATAGTAAAGAAGTGTCGCGCGCTTGGCGCAATTCCTGACAATAAAATTCAAAGTATTCAATTGCCGTACGTCGAAGCATGTCAACCGCTGTTTAAAATCAATTTTTACGTCATTTTTCTCGTAGAAAAGCGGTAAAATTCCGACAGGGAATCTCCTTTTCGGCAAACAGAGGAAAAAATCCCAAAGGCGGGGGCGGTCGGGGTCACGCGCATAAGCTAGTGTCTCTTGATGGGCCACTTGAGAAAGGCGATAATGTGTTTCAGCCTGGGGCTGGAATGACGACATTCTCTTTTTTCCCGGGCTATGAGAGCCTATGGAAGACGTGGGAAGTGTCACGTTAGAGCAGAGATCCTTAGTAAATGATAGAGATGGCAAAGAAGTTCCAGAAATGGTCAGACAGGCCACTTCCTGTAAAGGAATCTCTCAGGTTTTGACCTGCCATTTGAGTTCTGTTATACTCACAGACACCATTCAAACAGTTTTAGAAAATTTAGGGTGTTTTCTATCCATATGTAATAAGTATATGCATATTCTAGTTACTGAGTAGGAGTGGTAACCAGATTAAATCGGGTATGTTTTTTATCCAGCCGTGTCAATGCTGCCCCCTAGCCCTAACAGGTTAAATAGGGGACTAGATACATGAAGTGCTTTCATTTTTTCTAAATGGTGGAACAGATATGTATGAAAATATCCTCAAATAAAAGGTGACATTATATACTGTCACCTCATATGAAACATTTGATCTGAAATCCAAAATGTTGGAGTTTAGAGCCACATTTAAATTGTTATCTTCACTGTCAAAATAGATATGGTGTGGACTGTATACTCAATACAATCTATATCTGATACCTCACTGTCTGTCTTTTGACTGATACTGTTTTTAAACTGGTCTGGTCAGTCTACTCAAATATTTGTACTATACATGTTTCTATCTGCAGGCAAAACGTTGATAATTTGTAATTTATAATATGATACATTAATTTATGAATAGATATGGAAGGTTTCATATGTTGAAGAAATATACTGCCACTATTTTCACCACCAAAGAATAGCAGTGTGATTTTAATATGATTTGACTCTTTGCAGGCTGTCAGGCTGTCTAGTTACAGAGGAAGGCTGTGCTTCTCTGGTCTCAGCTCTGAGGTCAAACCCCTCACACCTGAGAGAGCTGGACCTGAGCTACAATCACCCAGGAGACTCAGGAGTCAGACTGCTCTCTGCTGGACTGGAGGATCCACACTGCAGACTGGAGAAACTCAAGTATGTAGAGGGTTTATGTCAATGTTCATATCAGACATGTTTGACTTATCAGGCTAGTTAAGACAAACATTCTTACCACCACTTGGACAAAGTTATATGCTGACTGTGTGTGTGCGTGTGCGTGTGCGTGTGCGTGTGTGTGTGCGTGTGTGTGTGTGTGTGTGTGTGTGTGTGTGTGTGTGTGTTCAGGTGTATCCCTCAATGACTGTCTGTTTTTCTGCTTACCGCTACAGTGTGGAACATGGTGGAGAGAACAGAATGAAACCTGGACTTAGAAAATGTGAGTGTTGACTGCTGTGAAGAATATGACTAAGAATAAGTCTTAATTCAAGTTAAGTCAAAGACCACCATCATTACTGACTTGGTCATATTAAATATCATCTGTAGTTCTACAGAAGCAGAAATCAGGGACACCAACGTTTACAAAGACTTGATTTGACAGTGTGTGTGTGTGTGTGGTGCGTTTGTGTTATATTAGAAATTATATTAGAAATGTGTGATTGTGTTCATGATGCATACAGGTGTGTAGTTAACTTCGAAATCGTCCCACCTACGTAACAGCCAGTGGAATCCTGTGGCGCGTTATTCAAATACCTTAGAAATGCTATTACTTCAATTTCTCAAACATATGACTATTTTACACCATTTTAAAGACAAGACTCTCGTTAATCTAACCAAACTGTCCGATTTCAAAAAGGCTTTACAACGAAAGCAAAACATTAGATTATGTCAGCAGAGTACCCAGGCAGAAATAATCAGACACCCATTTTTCAAGCTAGCATATAATGTCACAAAAACCCAAACCACAGCTAAATGCAGCACTAACCTTTAATGATCTTCATCAGATGACACACCTAGGACATTATGTTATACAATACATGCATGTTTTGTTCAATCAAGTTCATATTTATATCAAAAACCAGCTTTTTACATTAGCATGTGACGTTCAGAACTAGCATACCCCTCGCCAACTTCCGGTGAATTTACTAAATTACTCACGATAAACGTTCACAAAAAGCATAACAATTATTTTAAGAATTATAGATACAGAACTCCTCTATGCACTCGATATGTCCGATTTTAAAATAGCTTTTCAGTGAAAGCACATTTTGCAATATTCTGAGTAGATAGCCCGGCATCACAGGGCTAGCTATTTAGACACCCAGCAAGTTTAGCATTCACCAAAGTCAGATTTACTATAAGAAAAATGTTATTACCTTTGCTGTCTTCGTCAGAATGCACTCCCAGGACTTCTACTTCAATAACAAATGTTGGTTTGGTTCCAAATAATCCATTGTTATATCCAAATAGCGGCGTTTTGTTCGTGCGTTCAAGACACTATCCGAAAGGGTAAAGAAGGGTGACGAGCATGGCGCATTTCGTGACAAAAAAATTCTAAATATTCCATTACCGTACTTCGAAGCATGTCAACCGCTGTTTAAAATCCATTTTTATGCCATTTTTCTCGTAAAAAAGCGATAATATTCCGACCGGGAATCTGCATTTAGGTAAACAGACGAAAGAAAATAAAGCATGGGGTCGACTCGGGCACGCGCCTAAGCCCATTGTCCTCTGATCGGCCACTTGTCAAAAGCGATAATGTGTTTCAGCCTGGGGCTGCCTCGATATTGTTCAGCTTTTTCCCGGGCTCTGAGAACCTATGGGAGCCGTAGGAAGTGTCACGTTACAGCAAAGATCCTCAGTCTTCAATAAAAAGAGCCAAGATGAACAACAACTTGTCAGACAGGCCACTTCCTGTTCAGAATCCTCTCAGGTTTTTGCCTGCCATATGAGTTCTGTTATACTCACAGACACCATTCAAACAGTTTTAGAAACTTTAGGGTGTTTTCTATCCAAAGCCAATAATTATATGCATATTCTAGTTACTGGGCAGGAGTAGTAACCAGATTAAATCGGGTACGTTTTTTATCCGGCCGTGTCAATACTGCCCCCTACCCCCAACAGGTTAATGGGAATAAGTGTGTTTTATATGAATAATATGACTAAGAATAAGTCTTAATTCAAGTTAAGTCAAAGACCACCATCATTACTGACTTGGTCATATTAAATATCATCTGTAGTTCTACAGAAGCACAAATCAGGGACACCAAAGTTTACAAAGAGTTGATATGACTGTGTGTGTGTGTGTGTGTGTGTGTGTGTGTGTGTGTGTGTGTGTGTGTGTGTGTGTGTGTGTGTGTGTGTGTGTGTGTGTGTGTGTGTGTGTGTGTGTGTGTGTGTGTGTGTGTGTGTGTGTGTGTGTAATTATTGTGAATAAGTGTGTTTTATATTACCGTACATAATAACATATGATCATTCAACAAGTCTCCAGTTACCTTAACTTCTCCTTTTGATACCTAGAAACATCTACATTAAATGAATTAGTGAAAAGTGAGTTAACATTCTAATGTGAATGATGATGATTTCTAATATTGTGTCTGGTTTCATCCATCAGATGTCTGTGATCTCACACTGGACCTAAACACAGTAAACAGACGCCTCTCTCTGTCTGAGGAGAACAGAAAGGTGACATGTAGGATAGAGGAGCAGCCGTATCCTGATCACCCAGAGAGATTTGAGGACCTTAAACAGGTGCTGTGTAGAGAGGGTCTGACTGGGCGCTGTTACTGGGAGGTAGAGTGGAGTGGGATAATGGGGGCTGGTATAGGAGTGACATATAAAGAAATCAGCAGGGGAGGATGGGGTGATGACTGTTGGCTTGGATTCAATGACAAGTCCTGGTGTCTGTTCTGCTCTGACAACAGTTACTCTGCCTGGCATAATAATAATCTCACTACCATAGCCGTCCGCCCCTCCAGGTCCCACAGAGTAGGAGTGTATCTGGACTGGCCAGCCGGCACTCTGTCCTTCTATAGAGCCTCCTCTGACACACTGACCCACCTGATCACATTCACCTCCACAGTCACTGAGCCCCTCTATCCAGGGTTTTGGGTTCATTATATTGGCTCTTCAGTGTCCTTGAAATAATAACTGGACACAAACACACTGGACACACACACACACTAGACACACACACACACACACACACTAGACACACGCACACACACACTGGACACACACACACACTGGACACACACACACACACACACACACACACACACACACACACACACACACACTGGACACACACACACACACACACACACACCTGGACACACACACACACACACATACACACACACACACACACACAGTGGACACAGACACACTGGACACAGACACACACACACTGGACACAGACACACACACACACACACGGACACTGGACACAGACACACACACACACTGGACACAGACACACACACACACACTGGACACAGACATACACTGGACACACACACTAGACACACACACACTAGACACACACTGGACACACACACACACACACACACACTAGACACACACGCACACACACACGCACACACACACTGGACACACACACACACTGGACACACACACACTGGACACACACACACTAGACACACACACACTAGACACACACACACACACACACACTGGACACACACACACTTGACACAGACACACACACGCACACTGGACACAGACACAGACACACACACACTGGACACAGACACACACACACTGGACATACACACACACACTGAACACACACACACACTGAACACACACACACTGAACACACACACACTTGACACAGACACACACACTAGGCACACGCTGGCCACCTGCTCAAACTGGACAAACACACACACACTGACACACACATAAACACTGACACACACAATGGACAAACACACACTGAACACTCACACGTGACAGGCTTGTAATATTTTCTGATCTTTTACCACTTTGCATTTTTTATGATATATTTTACTGTTTGTGTTTGTACCACAGGAGGTTGGTGGGACCTTATTTAGGGAGGACAGGCTTGTAATGGCTGGAGTGGAATAAGTGGAATGGTATCAAACACGTGGTTTCCATGTGTTCCATTTCATTCACTCTGTTCCAGACATTATTATGAGCCGTCCTCCACTCAGCAGCCTCCACTGGTATGTACTGTCCTGTGTGTGAGAGAGATCCAACAAGGAATTACAATGTATGTATTACTTTTAATACCTGCAAATGACAAATAAACTACTGGAACTCCTTATGAATGTCTGCAGCCGACGAGGTGAAAATATTACCGGAATATTCTGCAAAATGTTGATGAAGCCGTCACTCAATCCACCCAAAACAACATGCAGTCTTTCCACAAGACTCCCATGAAGTTATAGTGTGACGTTATGAGTGGACGTTAAAGTAACATTCTCACAACATACTGCACTTGTTTTATCCTGTTTTAGATGTATCCTCTGTTTAAACATTTAAACTCTTACAATAACACTGTTAAAATACCAATGTGATCATTTTTTGTCTTTTATGTTGGAAAAACAAATTGTACAATTATATGTGGACATACGCTCCATAGTTGTACAAGTATACATGGTTATATTGTACTTTTAATAATAAAACATACTTGAAACAAGAAAAAGCATGTTAATTGTGAAAACAATTTTTGTTATTGATTTTTACATTACTTCTCCCTGTCTCATGTTGACGTTTGTCATGAATCTTGACCTGGAGGCAGAACTGTGCGATTTCCTCTAGATATGTCAGCTGCAAAGTCAGAATTGGCTGTGGAAAATAATTTTGTTTTATGGTCTTAATTTAAGGGAAGGATTAGCAGTGTGGTTAGGGTTGAGGTTAGGATTAAAATCGGATTGTATTACTTTGTGCCTGTGCCAGCTAGTAACCACTTTGATGAACTGCCTCCAGGGCAAGATTCATGACAATAAATGCCAACCTGCCTCCAGGGCAAGATTCATGACAATAAATGCCAACCTGCCTCCAGGGCAAGATTCATGACAATAAATGCCAACCTGCCTCCCAGTCGTCCCCTCCTTATATTTACAAGGCTGCAGAACATGCAAACTAGTGATGTGGGGGTTCTTTCATAACCCTCAGTCCCCAGGTGGGTAGATGGTAGGTTGAATAAAGAGAAGCTAGTGATGTGGGGGTTCTCTCATAACACTCAGTCCCCAGGTGGGTAGATGGCAGGTTGAATAAAGAGAAGCTAGTGATGTGGGGGTTCTCTCATAACCCTCAGTCCCCAGGTGGGTAGATGGCAGGTTGAATAAAGAGAAGCTAGTGATGTGGGGGTTCTCTCATAACCCTCAGTCCCCAGGTGGGTAGATGGCAGGTTGAATAAAGAGAAAACAATAGGCTACATAAAACAATCTATAAATGTATAATTATTATGTAATTTACACAAAACATTAAGGACACCTTTCTTTCCATGACAAACTGACCAGGCGTAACTCAATATTAGGAAGGTATCCTTAATATTTTGTCCACTCAGTGGCTCTGACCCTTTCCTACGTTCCCAAATGCTTCCACACTGATGCTCTCTCACAGCTGCTCCAGGGCCTCTTGGGTTGAGGAGTCATTCTCTTCTAACCTGATCACAGCTGCTCCAGGGCCTCTTGGGTTGAGGAGTCATTCTCTTCTAACCTGATCACAAACAAAGACAAGAATCAAACAAATAAACATGATGGTCCAACATAATAGGGGAGGGGGGTATAGGGAAGGTTGGGGAGAGGAGGGGGGTATAGGGAAGGTAGGGGATATAGGGAAGGTAGGGGAGAGGAGGGGGTATAGGGAAGGTAGGGGAGAGGAGGGGGGTATAGGGAAGGTAGGGGAGAGAAGGGGGTATAGGGAAGGTAGGGGAGAGGAGGGGGGTATAGGGAAGGAAGGGGAGAGGAGGGGGTATAGGGAAGGTAGGGGAGAGGAGGGGGGTATAGGGAAGGTAGAGGAGAGGAGGGGGGTATAGGGAAGGTAGGGGAGAGGAGGGGGGTATAGGGAAGGTAGGGGAGAGGAGGGGGTATAGGGAAGGTAGGGGAAAGGAGGGGGTATAGGGAAGGTAGGGGAGAGGAGGGGGTATAGGGAAGGTAGGGGAGAGGAGGGGGGTATAGGGTGGGTAGGGGAGAGGAGGGGGTATAGGGAAGGTAGGGGAGAGGAGGGGGTATAGGGAAGGTAGGGGAGAGGAGGGGGGTATAGGGAAGGTAGGGGAGAGAAGGGGGTATAGGGAAGGTAGGGGAGAGAAGGGGGTATAGGGAAGGTAGGGGAGAGGAGGGGGGTATAGGGAAGGTAGGGGAGAGGAGGGGGTATAGGGAAGGTAGGGGAGAGAAGGGGGTATAGGGAAGGTAGGGGAGAGAAGGGGGTATAGGGAAGGTAGGGGAGAGAAGGGGGGTATAGGGAAGGTAGGGGAGAGGAGGGGGGTATAGGGAAGGTAGGGGAGAGGAGGGGGTATAGGGAAGGTAGAGGAGAGGAGGGGGGTATAGGGAAGGAAGGGGAGAGGAGGGGGTATAGGGAAGGTAGGGGAGAGGAGGGGGGGTATAGGGAAGGTAGAGGAGAGGAGGGGGGTATAGGGAAGGTAGGGGAGAGGAGGGGGTATAGGGAAGGTAGGGGAGAGGAGGGGGGTATAGGGAAGGTAGGGGAGAGGAAGGGGTATAGGGAAGGTAGGGGAGAGGAGGGGGTATAGGGAAGGTAGGGGAGAGGAGGGGGGTATAGGGAAGGTAGGGGAGAGGAGGGGGGTATAGGGAAGGTAGGGGAGAGGAGGGGGTATAGGGAAGGTAGAGGAGAGGAGGGGGGTATAGGGAAGGAAGGGGAGAGGAGGGGGTATAGGGAAGGTAGGGGAGAGGAGGGGGGGTATAGGGAAGGTAGTCGAGAGGAGGGGGTATAGGGAAGGTAGGGGAGAGGAGGGGGTATAGGGAAGGTAGGGGAGAGGAGGGGGGTATAGGGAAGGTAGGGGAGAGGAGGGGGTATAGGGAAGGTAGGGGAGAGGAGGGGGTATAGGGAAGGTAGGGGAGAGGAGGGGGGTATAGGGAAGGTAGGGGAGAGGAGGGGGTATAGGGAAGGTAGAGGAGAGGAGGGGGGTATAGGGAAGGTAGGGGAGAGGGGGGGGGGTATAGGGAAGGTAGGGGAGAGGAGGGGGGTATAGGGAAGGTAGGGGAGAGGAGGGGGTATAGGGAAGGTAGAGGAGAGGAGGTGGTATAGGGAAGGTAGGGGAGAGGAGGGGATATAGGGAAGGTAGGGGAGAGGAGGGGGTATAGGGAAGGTAGGGGAGAGGAGGGGGTATAGGGGAGGTAGGGGAGAGGAGGGGGTTTAGGGAAGGTAGGGGAGAAGAGGGGGTATAGGGAAGGTAGGGGAGAGGAGGGGGTATAGGGAAGGTAGGGGAGAGGAGGGGGTATAGGGAAGGTAGGGGAGAGGAGGGGGGCATAGGGAAGGTAGGGGAGAGGAGGGGGGTATAGGGAAGGTAGGGGAGAGGAGGGGGTATAGGGAAGGTAGGGGAGAGGAGGGTATAGGGAAAGTAGGGGAGAGGAGGGGGGTATAGGGAAGGTAGGGGAGAGGAGGGGGGTATAGGGAAGGTAGGGGAGAGGAGGGGGGTATAGGGAAGGTAGGGGAGAGGAGGGGGTATAGGGAAGGTAGGGGAGAGGAGGGGGTATAGGGAAGGTAGGGGAGAGGAGGGGGGTATAGGGAAGGTAGGGGAGAGGAGGGGGGTATAGGGAAGGTAGGGGAGAGGAGGGGGTATAGGGAAGGTAGGGGAGAGGAGGGGGTATAGGGAAGGTAGAGGAGAGGAGGGGGGTATAGGGAAGGTAGGGGAGAGGAGGGGGGGTATAGGGAAGGTAGGGGAGAGGAGGGGGGTATAGGGAAGGTAGGGGAGAGGAGGGGGGTATAGGGAAGGTAGGGGAAAGGAGGGGGTATAGGGAAGGTAGGGGAAAGGAGGGGGTATAGGGAAGGTAGGGGAGAGGAGGGGGGTATAGGGAAGGTAGGGGAGAGGAGGGGGGTATAGGGAAGGTAGGGGAGAGGAGGGGGGTATAGGGAAGTTAGGGGAGAGGAGGGGGTATAGAGAAGGTAGGGGAGAGGAGGGGGTATAGGGAAGGTAGGGGAGAGGAGGGGGTATAGAGAAGGTAGGGGAGAGGAGGGGGTATAGGGAAGGTAGGGGAGAGGAGGGGGGGTATAGGGAAGGTAGGGGAGAGGAGGGGGTATAGGGAAGGTAGGGGAGAGGAGGGGGTATAGGGAAGGTAGGGGAGAGGAGGGGGGGTATAGGGAATGTAGGGGAGAGGAGGGGGTATAGGGAAGGTAGGGGAGAGGAGGGGGTATAGGGAAGGTAGGGGAGAGGAGGGGGTATAGAGAAGGTAGGGGAGAGGAGGGGGTATAGGGAAGGTAGGGGAGAGGAGGGGGTATAGAGAAGGTAGGGGAGAGGAGGGGGGGTATAGGGAAGGTAGGGGAGAGGAGGGGGTATAGGGACGGTATGGGAGAGGAGGGCGGTATAGTGAATGTAGGGGAGCGGAGGGGGTATAGGGAAGGTAGGGGAGAGGTATAGGGAAGGTAGGGGAGAGGAGGGGGTATAGGGAAGTTAGGGGAGAGGAGGGGGTATAGGGAAGGTAGGGGAGAGGAGGGGGTATAGGGAAGGTAGGGGAGAGGAGGGGGTATAGGGAAGGTAGTGGATAGGAGGGGGTATAGGGAAGGTAGGGGAGAGGAGGGGGTATAGGGAAGGTAGTGGAGAGGAGGGGGTATAGGGAAGGTAGGGGAGAGGAGGGGGTATAGGGAAGGTAGGGGAGAGGAGGGGGTATAGGGAAGGTAGGGGAGAGGAGGGGGTATAGGGAAGGTAGGGGAGAGGAGGGGGGTATAGGGAAGGTAGGGGAGAGGAGGGGGTATAGGGAAGGTAGGGGAGAGGAGGGGGTATAGGGAAGGTAGGGGAGAGGAGGGGTATAGGGAAGGTAGGGGAGAGGAGGGGGGGTATAGGGAAGGTAGGGGAGAGGTGGGGGGTATAGGGAAGGTAGGGGAGAGGAGGGGGGGTATAGGGAAGGTAGGGGAGAGGAGGGGGTATAGGGAAGGTAGGGGAGAGGAGGGGGTATAGGGAAGGTAGGGGAGAGGAGGGGGTATAGGGAAGGTAGGGGAGAGGATGGGGGTATAGGGAAGGTAGGGGAGAGGAGGGGGGTATAGGGAAGGTAGGGGAGAGGAGGGGGGTATAGGGAAGGTAGGGGAGAGGAGGGGGTATAGGGAAGGTAGGGGAGAGGAGGGGGGTATAGGGAAGGTAGGGGAGAGGAGGGGGTATAGGGAAGGTAGGGGAGAGGAGGGGGTATAGGGAAGGTAGGGGAGAGGAGGGGGGTATAGGGATGGTAGGGGAGAGGAGGGGGTATAGGGAAGGAAGGGGAGAGGAGGGGGGTATAGGGAAGGTAGGGGAGAGGAGGGTGGTATAGGGAAGGTAGGGGAGAGGAGGGGGTGTAGGGAAGGTAGGGGAGAGGAGGGGGTATAGGGAAGGTAGGGGAGAGGAGGGGAAGATAGGGGAGAGGAGGGGGACTTCCTCCATGTCAGGTAAGCAGCCTCCAAGTCAACCCTCACCAACTGACCAGACTGAGTGAGTTCTGAACATCCCTCTCTGTCCTCTGATGCTGCGTCCAAGTCTTCTTGGGTCTTTCTGGTGTCTCTGTCTTGACTCTTTAGTGAGCTTTTTCAGTTCTTTCCCAGGCTGCCTGAAAAACACAAAAAGATGGCACATACATACGAGTTATAAACTATCAAAATAAAGAGAATCCCACACTCCATATATAAACTCCCAGTCATTTATTGGGTATTTACCAACATTTCAGCATCACTGTGACTTCTTCAGGGTGATGTCATCAATACTTCAACCAGGTTATGTAGACAAACAGTGCAATTAGTGCAACCAATGACAATAGAGAGGGGTGTGTCATAATGATTAAGTTAATTACAATGAATTTATGAAACTGTTAACCTGTTGGGGATAGGGGGCAGTATTGACACGGCTGGATAAAAAACGTACCCGATTTAATCTGGTTACCACTCCTACCCAGTAACTAGAATATGCATATACTTATTACATATGGATAGAAAACACCCTAAAGTTTCTAAAACTGTTTGAATGGTGTCTGTGAGTATAACAGAACTCATTTGGCAGGCAAAAATGTGAGAAGGTTTCATTCAGGAAGTGGCCTGTCTGACAAGGTGTCGTTCTTCTTGTCTCTGTTTATTGAAGAGTGAGGATCTTAGCTGTCCCGTGACACTTCCTACGGCTGCCATAGGGTCTCAGAAGGCGGTAAAAAGCTGAATCGTGGCTTTGCAGGCTCTGGCTGAAAAAAAGTAGCGCGTTTGGGTAGTGGCTGGTTACAGTACTGTATGGGCCCTCCCACCGTGGCTGCTTCCAGTTCTTTTCTCCTCAGGGACTGGATCCACACCCAGTCTCCTGGTTGGATTGAGTGAATCGTCTTCTCCTGTAATTCACCTGTTGGACACAAAGTCTCGGACATACGGGTTTGGTTAACCATGTGTTCTGTTAGTATATCTTCAACTTCTATGTCTACCTGTTCTGGCCTCTCTAACTCTGGCATTCTATATGGTTTACCTGATCAGCTAAAATGTAATCCATTATTTAAAGAGATAGATCCTAGTAAACCAACTACCCTAATCGTGTCCACCCAGTAAGTTGGGACCACCTCTTCCCATTTAATATACTTATGTATTATAAAAAATGTTTTTTTAAGTAGTTCATTATCCAATAGGCCACAAAGTGTTTCCGAACCTGCTCTACTATCCCCCCTGTTGACACATGGCTCTGCCCATGTGTCAATCTTGCCGCATCTCTAAACGATGACTTAGGTAGTATTGGTAACTTATCATGATACCAAATACCGTCCTTATATAAATTGCTCCTAACTTCTCCTCATTTCGAAATCCCTTTCACTGGTGCTCTAGACTGACAATTTTAATATAGGTTTGTCTATGTTTACTTCCTCTTTTAAGAACTGCTGTGTCGACGGCTGCGGTTTAACCTGTTTAGGATAGGGGGCAGTATGTTCACGGCCGGATAAAAAACGTACCCGATTTAATCTGGTTATTACTCCTGCTCAGAAACTAGAATATGCATATAATTGTTTGATTTGGATAGAAAATACCCTAAAGTTTCTAAAACTGTTTGAATGGTGTCTGTGAGTATAACAGAACTCATTTGGCAGGCCAAAACCTGAGAAGATTCCAAACAGGAAGCGCTCTCTCTGACCATTTCATGGCCTTCTTGATCATCTCTAACAAAAACAGGGATCTCTGGCATGACGTGACATTTTCTAACGCTCCCATAGGCTCTCAGAAGGCGCCAGAAAGCTGAATCGTGGCTTTGCAGCCCATGGCTGAAAAACATTAGCGCATTTTGATAGTGGTCGATCTGAGGACAATGGGACGGGGCGCGCGTGCCCGAGTCGACTCCATGTTTACTTTCTCTCTCTTTGAACGAAAACCACCACTCCCGGTCGGAATATTATCGCTTTTTTACGAGAAAAATTGCATAAAAATTGATTTTAAACAGAGTTTGACATGCTTCGAAGTACGGTAATGGAATATTTAGAAATTTATTGTCACGAAACGCGTCGGGCGCGTGACCCTTATTTACCCTTCGGATAGTGTCTTGAACGCACGAACAAAACGCCACTATTTGGATATAACTATGGATTATTTGGGACCAAACCAACATTTGTTATTGAAGTAGAAGTCCTGGGAGTGCATTCTGACGAAGAACACCAAAGGTAATCAAACTTTTCTAATGGTAAATCGGAGTTTGGTGAGTACCACACTTGGTTGGTGTCAAAATACCTAGCCTGTGATGGCTGGGCTATCTACTTAGAATATTGAAAAATGTGCTTTCACCGAAAAGCTATTTTAAAATCGGACATAGCGAGTGCATAAAGGAGTACTGTATCTATAATTCTTAAAATAATTGTTATGTTTTTTGTGAACGTTTATCGTGAGTAATTTAGTAAATTCACCGGAAGTTTGCGGGGGGGTATGCTAGTTCTGAACGCCACATGCTAATGTAAAAAGCTGTTTTTTGATATAAATATGAACTTGATTGAACAAAACATGCATGTATTGTATAACATAATGTCCTATGTGTGTCATCTGATGAAGATCATCAAAGGTTAGTGCTGCATTTAGCTATTGTTTGGGTTTATGTGACATTATATGCTAGCTTGAAAAATGGGTGTCTGATTATTTCTGGCTGGGTACTCTGCTGACATAATCTAATGTTTTGCTTTTGTTGTAAAGCCTTTTTGAAATCGGACAGTGTGGTTAGATTAACGAGAGTCTTGTCTTTAAAATGGTGTAAAATAGTCATATGTTTGAGAAATTGAAGTAATAGCAGTTCTAAGGTATTTGAATAATGCGCCACGGGAATCCACTGGCTGTTACGTAGGTGGGACGAAATCATCCCACTGGCCCTAGAGAAGTTAAAATAGATTTTCGGTGAAAGCACATTTTGCAATACTCTAAGTAGATAGCCCAGCCATCACAGGCTAGCTATTTTGACACCAACCAAGTTTGGCACTCACCAAACTCCGATTTACTATTAGAAAAGTTTGATTACCTTTGGTGTTCTTCATCAGAATGCACTCCCAGGACTTTTACTTCAAATGTTGGTTTGGTCCCAAATAATCCATAGTTATATCCAAATAGCGGCGTTTTGTTCGTGCGTTCAAGACACTATCTGAAGGGTAAATAAGGGTCACGCGCCCAACGCGTTTCGTGACAAAACATTTCTAAATATTCAATTACCGTACTTTGAAGCATGTCAACCGCTGTTTAAAATCAATTTTTATGCCATTTTTCTCGTAAAAAAGCGATAATATTCCAACCGGGAAAGCGTGTTTACGTTCAAAGAGAGAGAAAATAAAAACATCTCGTGCCCTCGTGCACGAGCCCCAGTCTGATGGTCCTCTGACCGGCCACTATCCAAACGCGCTAATGTTTTTCAGCCAGGGGCTGCCTCGATATCATACAGCTTTTTCCCGGGTTCTGAGAGCCTATGGGAGCTGTAGGAAGTGTCACGTTACAGCAAAGATCCTCAGTCTTCAATAAACAGAGCCAAGAAGAACAAGAACTTGTCAGACAGGCCACTTCCTGTAAGGAATCTTCTCAGGTTTTTGCCTGCCATATGAGTTCTGTTATACTCACAGACACCATTCAAACAGTTTTAGAAACTTTAGGGTGTTTTATATGCATATTCTAGTTACTGGGCAGGAGTAGTAACCAGATTAAATTGGGTACGTTTTTTATCCGGCCGTGCAAATACTGCCCCCTATCCCCAACAGGTTAAGTATACTCTCTCTAATTCTCTCTTTCTTTCTTTCTTTCTCTCTCTCAGAGGACCTGAGCCCTAGGTCCATGCCTCAGGACTACCTGGCATGATGACTCCTTGCTGTCCCCAGTCCACCTGGCCGTGCTGCTGCTCCAGTTTCAACTGTTGTGCCTGCGGCTATGGAACCCTGACCTGTTCACCAGACGTGCTACCTGTCCTAGACCTTCTGTTTTCAACTCTCTAGAGACAGCAGGAGTGGTATAGATACTCTCAATGATCGGCTATGAAAAGCCAACTGACATTTATTCCTGAGGTGCTGACCTGTTGCACCCTCTACAACCAATGTGATTATTATTATTTGACCATGCTGGTCATTTATGAACATTTGAACATCTTTGCCATGTTCTGTTATAATCTCCACCCGGCACAGCCAGAAGAGGACTGGCCACCCCTCATAACCTGGTTCCTCTCTAGGTTTCTTCCTAGGTTCCTGCCTTTCTAGGGAGTTTTTCCTAGCCACCGTGCTTCTACACCTACATTGCTTGCTGTTTGGGGTTTTAGGCTGGGTTTCTGTAAAGCATTTTGAGATATCAGCTGATGTAAGAAGGGCTATATAAATACATTTGATTTGATTTACCAGATTTGGTTTCACCCTCTACAATTGTCCTTGGACTCTTCCCAGTTGTATATTGCAACAACAACAAAATATGCTTTCATTGATTTCCAACATGATTTGAACATATAAAATGTGTCTGTATTTTCCTTATAAACAGTTGTAACAATAACAATCTAATCCTCAAATAAAAAGCCAACCTGTGCTGTAACTGCAGTAGCAGAATTACACCATGGCTTGATGTTTTAACCTGTTAGGGCTAGGGGGCAGTATTGACACGGCTGGATAAAAAACATACCCGATTTAATCTGGTTACCACTCCTACCCAGTAACTAGAATATGCATATACTTATTACATATGGATAGAAAACACCCTAAATTTTCTAAAACTGTTTGAATGGTGTCTGTGAGTATAACAGAACTCAAATGGCAGGTCAAAACCTGAGATTCCTTTACAGGAAGTGGCCTGTCTGACCATTTCTTGAACTTCTTTTCCATCTCTATCATTTACTAAGGATCTCTGCTCTAACGTGACACTTCCCACGTCGTCCATAGGCGCTCAGAGCCCGGGAAAAAACAGAATGTCGTCATTCCAGCCCCAGGCTGAAACACATTATCGCCTTTCTCAAGTGGCCGATCAAGGGACACTGGGCTTATGCACATGACCCCGACCGCCCCCGCCTTTGGGATTTTTTCCTCTGTTTGCCGAAAAGGAGATTCCCTGTCGGAATATTATCGCTTTTCTACGAGAAAAATGTCGTAAAAATTGATTTTAGACAGCGGTTGACATGCTTCGAAGTACGGTAATGGAATATTTAGAATTTTATTGTCACGAATTGCGCCATGCGCGCGACACTTCTTTACTATTTCGGATAGTGTCTGGAACGCACGAACAAAACGCCGCTATTCGGATATAACGATGGATTATTTTGGACCAAACCAACATTTGTTATTGAAGTAGCAGTCCTGGGTGTGCATTCTGACGAAGACAACAAAAGGTAATCAAACTTTTATAATAGTAAATATGATTATGGTGAGTGCTAAACTTGCCGTGTGTCTAAATAGCGAGCCCGTGATGCCTGGGCTATGTACTTAGAATATTGCAAAATGTGCTTTCACCAAAAAGCTATTTTAAAATCGGACATATCGAGTGCATAGAGGAGGTCTGTATCTATAATTCTTAAAATAATTGTTATGCTTTTTGTGAACGTCTATCATGAGTAATTTAGTAAAATGTTAGCGAATTCCCCGGAAGTTTGCGGGGGGTATGCTAGTTCTGAACGTCACATGCTAATGTAAAAAGCTGGTTTTTGATATAAATATGAACTTGATTGAACAAAACATGCATGTATTGTATAACATAATGTCCTAGGGTTGTCATCTGATGAAGATCATCAAAGGTGAGTGCTGCATTTAGCTGTCTTCTGGGTTTTGGTGACATTATATGCTGGCTTGAAAAATGGGTGTCTGATTATTTCTGGCTTGGTACTCTGCTGACATAAACTAATGTTTTGCTTTCGTTGTAAAGCCTTTTTGAAATCGGACAGTGTGGTTAGATTAACGAGAGTCTTGTCTTTAAATGGCTGTAAAATAGTCATATGTTTGAGAAATTGAAGTAATAGGATTTTTAAGGTTTTGAAAATCGCGCCACAGGCTGGCAGTGGCTGTTACGTAGGTGGGACGCAAGCGTCCCACCTAGCCCATAGAGGTTAACTACACCAGCTGTTGCCATATTTTAGCTTTTCAGTCAAACTCGGCAAACATGAAACTAAAACTTAAGTTTAGGCATCAATTCCGAATAGTTAAGATTAGTGTAAAGTAAAGGGAAAAGATTAATAAAATCTAATAACAAACTTTGTAGCGCATAGAGAATTGAACACCCAACCTTTGGATTGGGAGTCTGCAGCTTATATCTAGTTGAATTCGGAAGTTTACATTCACCTTAGCCAAATACATTTAACCTCTATGGGCTAGGTGGGACGCAGGCGTCCCACCCGTGGTGCACTCCATCAACAGCAGGTGCATTTCAAGAGCGGCAAATTTGAATCCAAATAAATGTCAAAATTTAAATTTTTCAAACATACAACTATTTTACACCCTTTGAAAGATAAACATCTCCTTAATCTAACCACGTTTTACGATTTCAAAAAGGTTTTACGGCGAAAGCATAAATTTAGAGTATGTTAGGAAAGTACATTTACAAGAGTTGTGTGTAATGTTTTGTCAATTCAAAGACAGGGTCACCAAAACCATAAAACCAGCTAAAATGATGCACTAACCTTTTACAATCTCCATCAGATGACACTCCTAGGACATTATGTTAGACAATGCATGCATTTTTAGTTCTATCAAGTTCATATTTCTATCCAAAAACAGCGTTTTACTATGGCATTAATGTTGAGGAAATCGTTTCCCTCCAATAACCGGCAGTCAAGTCAGCATCACAAATTAAATAATTAAAATTAGAAAACATTGGTAAAATATTATATTGTCATTTAAAGAATTATAGATTTACATCTCTTGAACGCAATCAACTTGCCAGATTTAAAAATAACCTTACTGGGAAATCACACTTTGCAATAATCTGAGCACTGCGCCCAGAAAAATACGCGTTGCGATACAGACTAGTCGTCATGTTGGGGAGATCTAAAATCGAAAATACTATGTAAATAATCCATTACCTTTTATTCTCTTCATCAGATGTCACTTCCAGGTATCACAGGTCCATAACGAATGTAGTTTTGTTCAAAAAAGCTCATCATTTATGTCCAAAAATCTCCGTCTTGCTAGCACATGATCTAAGCCCGTCGGACTTCACTTCATGAACGAGGGGAAAAAATATATTTACGTTCGTTCAAACATGTCAAACGTTGTATAGCATAAATCATTAGGGCCTTTTTTAACCAGAACATGAATAATATTCAAGGTGGACGAATGCATACTCTTTTATAACGTATTGGAACGAGGGTACCCAACATGAACTCGCTCGCCAGGTGTCTAATGGGCCATCATCGTTCCATGGCTCTTGTTCGGTCAGATCTCCCTCCAGAAGACTCAAAACACTTTGTAAAGGCTGGTGACATCTAGTGGAAGCAATAGGAAGTGCCAAAATATTCCTCAGCCCCTGTGTTTTTCAATGGCATAGGTTTAAAGGTAATACAACACATCAGGTATCCACTTCCTGTCAGAAAATGTCTCAGGGTTTTGCCTGCCAAATGAGTTCTGTTATACTCACAGACACCATTCAAACAGTTTTAGAAAGTTTAGAGTGTTTCTATCCATATATAATAAGTATATGCATATTCTAGTTACTGGGTAGGATTAGTAACCAGATTAAATCGGGTACATTTTTTTATCCAGCCGTGCAAATACTGCACCCTAGCCCTCCTCAGTTTTTCACAACCCCCTCCTCTCCCCTACCTTCCCTATACCCCCTCCTCTCTCCTTCCTTCCCTATACCCCCTCCTCTCCCCTGCCTTCCCTATACCCCCTCCTCTCCCTTACCTTTCCTATACCCCCCTCCTCTCCCCTACCTTCCCTATACCCCCTCCTCTCCCTTACCTTTCCTATACCCCCCTCCTCTCCCCTACCTTCCCTATACCCCCTCCTCTCTCCTACCTTCCCTATACCCCCCTCCTCTCCCCTACCTTCCCTATACCCCCTCCTCTCCCCTACCTTCCCTATACCCCCTCCTCTCCCCTACCTTTCCTATACCCCCTCCTCTCCCCTACCTTCCCTATATCCCCTCTTCTCCCCTACCTTCCCTATATCCCCTCCTCTCCCCTACCTTCCCTATACCCCCTCCTCTCCCCTACCTTCCCTATACCCCCCTCCTCTCCCCTACCTTCCCTATACCCCCCTCCTCTCCCCTACCTTCCCTATGCCCCCTCCTCTCCCCTACCTTCCCTATGCCCCCCCTCCTCTCCCCTACCTTCCCTATACCCCCTCCTCTCCCCTACCTTCCCTATACCCCCTCCTCCTCTCCCCTACCTTCCCTATGCCCCCCTCCTCTCCCCTACCTTCCCTATACCCCCTCTTCTCCCCTACCTTCCCTATACCCCCCCTCCTCTCCCCTACCTTCCCTATACCCCCCTCCTCTCCCCTACCTTCCCTATACCCCCCTCTCCCCTACCTTCCCTATACCCCCCCTCCTCTCCCCTACCTTCCCTATACCCCCCTCCTCTCCCCTACCTTCCCTATACCCCCTCTTCTCCCCTACCTTCCCTATACCCCCCACCTCCCCCCTACCTTCCCTATACCCCCTCCTCTCCCTACCTTCCCTATACCCCCTCTTCTCCCCTACCTTCCCTATACCCCCCTCCTCTCCCCTACCTTCCCTATACCCCCCCTCTCCCCTACCTTCCCTATACCCCCCTCCTCTCCCCTACCTTCCCTATACCCCCCTCCTCTCCCCTACCTTCCCAATAACCCCCTCCTCTCCCCTACCTTCCCTATACCCCCCCTCCTCTCCCCTACCTTCACTATACGCCCCTCCTCTCCCCTACCTTCCCTATACCCCCCTCCTCTCCCCTACCTTCCATATACCCCCTCCTCTCCCCTACCTTCCCTATACCCCCCTCCTCTCCCCTACCTTCCCTATACCCCCTCCTCTCCCCTACCTTCCCTATACCCCCCCTATTATGTTGGACCATCATGTTTATTTGTTTGAATCTTGTCTTTGTTTGCGATTAGGTTAGAAGAGAATGACTCCACAACCCAAGAGGTCCTGGAGCAGCTGTGATCAGGTTAGAAGAGAATGACTCCTCAACCCAAGAGGCCCTGGAGCAGCTGTGATCAGGTTAGAAGAGAATGACTCCTCAACCCAAGAGGCCCTGGAGCAGCTGTGATCAGGTTAGAAGAGAATGACGCCTCAACCCAAGAGGCCCTGGAGCAGCTGTGAGAGAGCAGCAGTGTGGAAGCATTTGGGGAAATTTAAAGAAGGTTTCCTGGAAAAGAGGATTGACTGTTACGTAAAGGGTCAGAGCCACTGAGTGGACAAAATATTAAGGATACCTTCCTAATATTGAGTTACGCCTGGTCAGTTTGTCATGGAAAGAAAAGATGTCCTTAATGTTTTGTGTAAATTACATAATAATTATACATTTATGGATTGTTTTATGTTGCCTTTTGTTTTCAACCTGCCATCTACCCACCTGGGGACTGAGGGTTATGAGAGAACCCCCACATCACTAGCTTCTCTTTATTCAACCTGCCATCTACCCACCTGGGGACTGAGGGTTATGAGAGAACCCCCACATCACTAGCTTGAAGGTTCTGCAGCCTTGTAAAGATAAGGAGGGGACGACTGGGAGGCAGGTTGGCATTTATTGTCATGAATCTTGTTCTGGAGGCAGGTTGGCATTTATTGTCATGAATCTTGTTCTGGAGGCAGGTTGGCATTTATTGTCATGAATCTTGTTCTGGAGGCAGGTTGGCATTTATTGTCATGAATCTTGCCCTGGAGGCAGGTTGGCATTTATTGTCATGAATATTGTTCTGGAGGCAGGTTGGCATTTATTGTCATGAATCTTGTTCTGGAGGCAGGTTGGCATTTATTGTCATGAATCTTGTTCTGGAGGCAGGTTGGCATTTATTGTCATGAATCTTGTTCTGGAGGCAGGTTGGCATTTATTGTCATGAATCTTGCCCTGGAGGCAGGTTGGCATTTATTGTCATGAATATTGTTCTGGAGGCAGGTTGGCATTTATTGTCATGAATCTTGCCCTGGAGGCAGTTGGCATTTATTGTCATGAATCTTGTTCTGGAGGCAGGTTCAGCAAAGTATTCCCTAGCTGGCACAGGCACAAAGTAATATAATCAGATTTTAATCCTAACCTCAACCACACTGCTAATCCTTCCCTTAAATTAAGACCATAAAACAACATTATTTTCCACAGCCAATTCTGACTTTGCAGCTGACATATCTAGAGGAAATCGCACAGTTCTGCCTCCAGGTCAAGATTCATGACAAACGTCTACATGAGACAGGGAGAAGCAATGTAAAAATCAATAACGAAATTGTTTTCACAATTAACATGCTTTTTCTTGTTTCAAGTATGTTTTATTATGAAAAGTACAATATAACCATGTATACTTGTACAACTATGGAGCGTATGTCCACATATAATTGTACAATTTGTTTTTCCAACATAAAGACAAGAAATGTTCACATTGGTATTTTAACGGTGTTATTGTAAGAGTTTAAATGTTTAAACAGAGGATACATCTAAAACAGGATAAAACAAGTGCAGTATGTTGTGAGAATGTTACTTTAACGTCGACTCATAACGTCACACTATAACTTCATGGGAGTCTTGTGGAAAGACTGCATGTTGTTTTGGGTGGATTGAGTGACGTCTTCATCAACATTTTGCAGAATATTCCGGTAATATTTTCACCTCTTGTCGGCTGCAGACATTCATAAGGAGTTCCAGTAGTTTACTTGCCATTTGCAGGTATTAAAAGTAATACATATATTGTAATTCCTTGTTGGATCTCTCTCACATAAAGGACAGTACATACCAGAGGAGGCTGCTGAGGGGAGGACGGCTCATAATAATGTCTGGAACAGAGTGAATGAAATGGAACACATGGAAACCACGTGTTTGATACCATTCCACTCATTCCACTCCAGCCATTACAAGCCTGTCCTCCCTAAATAAGGTCCCACCAACCTCCTGTGGTACAAACACAAACAGTAAAATATATCATAAAAAATGCAAAGTGGTAAAAGATCAGAAAAGGAACCCAAAAGGTTCAGTCATGTTGTAATAGTCTGATGACATCAGTTTAGGTTTATGATTTAACAGGCAGATAGAACTGGGATAGAAGCTGTTCTAGAACCTGTGGTCCAGAAACTGATTTAACAGGCAGATAGAACTGGGATAGAAGCTGTTCTAGAACCTGTGGTCCAGAAACTGATTTAACAGGCAGATAGAACTGGGATAGAAGCTGTTCTAGAACCTGTGGTCCAGAAACTGATTTAACAGGCAGATAGAACTGGGATAGAAGCTGTTCTAGAACCTGTGGTCCAGAAACTGATTTAACAGGCAGATAGAACTGGGATAGAAGCTGTTCTAGAACCTGTGGTCCAGAAACTGATTTAACAGACAGATAGAACTGGGATAGAAGGTGTTCTAGAACCTGTGGTCCAGAAACTGATTTAACAGGCAGATAGAACTGGGATAGAAGCTGTTCTAGAACCTGTGGTCCAGAAACTGATTTAACAGGCAGATAGAACTGGGATAGAAGCTGTTCTAGAACCTGTGGTCCAGAAACTGATTTAACAGGCAGATAGAACTGGTATAGAAGCTGTTCTAGAACCTGTGGTGCAGAAACTGATTTAACAGGCAGATAGAACTGGGATAGAAGCTGTTCTAGAACCTGTGGTCCAGAAACTGATTTAACAGGCTGATAGAACTGGGATAGAAGCTGTTCTAGAACCTGTGGTCCAGAAACTGATTTAACAGGCAGATAGAACTGGGATAGAAGCTGTTCTAGAACCTGTGGTCCAGAAACTGATTTAACATGTGTGAGTGTCCAGTGTGTGTGTGTGTGTGTGTGTGTGTGTGTATGTGTGTGTGTGTGTGTGTGTGTGTGTGTGTGTGTGTGTGTGTGTTTGTGTGTGTATCCAGTGTGTGTGTGTGTGTGTGTTTGTGTGTGTATCCAGTGTGTGTGTGTGTGTGTGTATCCAGTGTGTGGATCCAGTGTGTGTGTGTGTGTGAGTGTGTGTATCCATTGTGTTTGTGTGTGTGTATCCAGTGTGTGTGTGTGTGTGTGTGTGTGTGTATCCAATGAGTGTGTGTGTGTCCAGTGAGTGTGTGTGTCCAGTGTGTTTCTGTGTGTGAATCCAGTGTGTGTATCCAGTGTGTGTGTGTGTATCCTGTGTGTGTGTGTGTGTGTGTGTGTGTGTGTGTGTGTGTGTGTGTGTGTGTGTGTGTGTGTGTGTGTGTGTGTGTATCCAGTGTGTGTGTATCCAGTGAGTGTGTGTGTGTATCCAGTGTGTGTATCCAGTGTGTTTGTGTGTGTCAAGCGTGTGTGTGTCCAGTGAGTGTGTGTGTGTCCAGTGAGTGTGTGTGTGTCCAGTGAGTCTGTGTGTCCAGTGAGTGTGTGTGTCCAGTGAGTGTGTGTGTATCCTGTGTGTGTGTGTATCCAGTGTGTGTGTGTGTGTGTATCCAGGGTGTGTGTGTGTGTGTGTGTGTGTGTGTGTGTGTGTGTGTGTGTGTGTGTGTGTGTGTGTGTGTGTGTGTGTGTATCCAGTGTGTGTGTGTGTGTTTCCAGTGTGTGTGTGTGTGTGTATCCAGTGTGTGTGTGTGTGTGTGTGTGTGTGTGTGTGTGTATCCAGTGTGTGTGTGTGTGTGTGTTTCCAGTGTGTGTGTGTGTGTATCCAGTGTGTGTGTGTGTGTGTGTGTGTGTATCCAGTGTGTGTATCCAGTGTGTGTGTGAAGCGTGTGAGTATCCAATGAGTGTGTGTGTGTCCAGTGAGTGTGTGTGTGAATCCAGTGTGTGTATCCAGTGTGTTTGTGTGTGTGTCCAGTGTGTGTGTGTGCGTCCAGTGAGTGTGTGTGTGTCCAGTGAGTGTGTGTGTCCAGTGAGTGTGTGTGTCCAGTGAGTGTGTGTGTGTGTGTATCCTGTGTGTGTGTGTGTATCCAGTGTGTGTGTGTGTGTGTGTGTGTGTGTGTGTTTGCAGTGTGTGTGTGTGTGTGTATCCAGTGTGTGTGTGTGTGTGTATACATCCAGTGTGTGTGTGTGTGTGTGTATCCAGTGTGTGTGTGTGTGTGTGTGTGTGTATCCAGTGTGTGTGTGTGTATCCAGTGTGTGTGTGTGTGTGTGTGTGTGTGTATCCATTGTGTGTGTGTGTGTGTGTGTATCCATTGTGTGTGTGTAAGTATCCAGTGTGTTTGTGTGTGTGTATATCCAGTGTGTTTGTGTGTGTGTATCCAGTGTGTGTGTCAAGCGTGTGTGTTTCAAGCGTGTGTGTGTGTGTCCAGTGTGTGTGTGTGCGTCCAGTGAGTGTGTGTGTGTGTCCAGTGAGTGTGTGTGTGTCCAGTGAGTGTGTGTTTCCAGTGTGTGTGTGTTTCCAGTGTGTGTGTTTGTCCAGTGGGTCCAGTGTGTTTGTGTGTCCAATGTGTTTGTGTGTATCCAGTGTGTATCCAGTGTGTGTGTGTATCCAGTGTGTTTGTGTATCCAGTGTGTTTGTGTATCCAGTGTGTTTGTGTATCCAGTGTGTGTGTCAAGCGTGTGTGTTTCAAGCTTGTTTGTATCCAGTGTGTGTGTGTGTGTGTGTGTGTGTGTGTGTGTCCAGTGAGTGTGTGTGTGTCCAGTGAGTGTGTGTGTGTGTCCAGTGAGTGTGTGTGTGTCCAGTGAGTGTGTGTGTCCAATGTGTGTGTTTCCAGTGTGTGTGTGTTTGTCCAGTGGGTCCAGTGTGTTTGTGTGTCCAGTGTGTTTCCAGTGTGTTTGTGTGTCCAGTGTGTGTGTGTGTGTCCAGTGCGTTTGCCCAGTGTTTGTGTGTGTGTATTGTCCAGTTATTATTTCAGGGACACTGAAGAGCCAACATAATAAACCCCAAACCCTGGATAGAGGGGCTCAGTGAATGTGGAGGTGAATGTGATCAGGTGGGTCAGTGTGTCAGAGGAGGCTCTATAGAAGGACAGAGTGCCGGCTGGCCTGTCCAGATACACTCCTACTCTGTGGGGGCTGGAGGAGGGGACATCTATGGTAGTGGAGTTATTATTATGATAGTCAGAGTAACTGTCGTCAGAGCAGAACAGACACCAGGACTTGTCATTGGCTCCAAGCCAACAGTCATCACCCCTTCCTCTCCTGCTGATTCCTTTATATGTCACTCCTATATCAGCCCCCCCACTCCACTCTACCTCCCAGTAACAGCGCCAGTATTGACACGGCTGGATAAAAAACATACCCGATTTAATCTGGTTACCACTCCTACCCAGTAACTAGAATATGCATATACTTATTACATATGGATAGAAAACACCCTACATTTTCTAAAACTGTTTGAATGGTGTCTGTGAGTATAACAGAACTCATTTGGAAGGCAAAACCCTGAGACATTTTCTGACAGGAAGTGGATACCTGATGTGTTGTATTACCTTTAAACCTATCCCATTGAAAAACACAGGGGCTGAGGAATATTTTGGCACTTCCTATTGCTTCCACTAGATGTCACCAGCCTTTACAAAGTGTTTTGAGTCTTCTGGAGGGAGATCTGACCGAACAAGAGCCATGGAACGATGATGCCCCATTAGACACCTGGCGCGCGAGTTCATGTTGGGTACCCTCGTTCCAATACGTTATAAAAGAGTATGCATTCGTCCACCTTGAATATTATTCATGTTCTGGTTAAAAAAGGCACTAATGATTTATGCTATACAACGTTTGACATGTTTGAACGAACGTAAATATATTTTTTCCCCTTGTTCATGATGAGAAGTCCGGCTGGCTTAGATCATATGCTAACAAGACGGAGATTTTTGGACATAAATGATGAGCTTTTTTGAACAAAACTACATTCGTTATGGACCTGTGATACCTGGAAGTGACATCTGATGAAGAGAATCAAAGGTAATGGATTATTTACATAGTATTTTCGATTTTAGATCTCCCCAACATGACGTCTAGTCTGTATCGCAACGCGTATTTTTCTGGGCGCAGTGCTCAGATTATTGCAAAGTGTGATTTCCCAGTAAGGTTATTTTTAAATCTGGCAAGTTGATTGCGTTCAAGAGATGTAAATCTATAATTCTTTAAATGACAATATAATATTTTACCAATGTTTTCTAATTTTAATTATTTAATTTGTGGTGTTGACTTGACTGCCGGTTATTGGAGGGAAACGATTTCCTCAACATCAATGCCATAGTAAAATGCTGTTTTTGGATATAAATATGAACTTGATAGAACTAAAAATGCATGCATTGTCTAACATAATGTCCTAGGAGTGTCATCTGATGGAGATTGTAAAAGGTTAGTGCATCATTTTAGCTGGTTTTATGGTTTTGGTGACCCTGTCTTTGAATTGACAAAACATTACACACAACTCTTGTAAATGTACTGTCCTAACATACTCTAAATTTATGCTTTCGCCGTAAAACCTTTTTGAAATCGTAAAACGTGGTTAGATTAAGGAGATGTTTATCTTTCAAAGGGTGTAAAATAGTTGTATGTTTGAAAAATTTGAATTTTGACATTTATTTGGATTCAAATTTGCCGCTCTTGAAATGCACCTGCTGTTGATGGAGTGCATCACGGGTGGGACGCTAGCGTCCCACCTAGCCCATAGAGGTTAACACTGTCAATGCTTATTTACAAGTCTTCTCCATCTCATACATTGCTTATCATATCCTGCCCCATGTTACATAATCAACCAGACAGTTGTCTGCTGTCTGGTTGCTTACATTGCTAAATCATTAACCTCTATGGGACCGGCGGGACGAATTCGTCCCACCTACGTAACAGCCACTGCCAGCCTGTGGCGCGATTTTCAAAATCTTCAAAATCCTATTACTTCAATTTCTCAAACATATGACTATTTTACAGCCATTTAAAGATAAGACTCTCGTTAATCTAACCACACTGTCCGATTTCAAAAAGGCTTTACAACGAAAGCAAAACATTAGATTATGTCAGCAGAGTACCAAGCCAGAAATAATCAGACACCCATTTTTCAAGCCAGCATATAATGTCACCAAAACCCAGAAGACAGCTAAATGCAGCACTCACCTTTGATGATCTTCATCAGATGACAACCCTAGGACATTATGTTATACAATACATGCATGTTTTGTTCAATCAAGTTCATATTTATATCAAAAACCAGCTTTTTACATTAGCATGTGACGTTCAGAACTAGCATACCCCCCGCAAACTTACGGGGAATTCGCTAACATTTTACTAAATTACTCACGATAAACGTTCACAAAAAGCATAACAATTATTTTAAGAATTATAGATACAGACCTCCTCTATGCACTCGATATGTCCGATTTTAAAATAGCTTTTTGGTGAAAGCACATTTTGCAATATTCTAAGTACATAGCCCAGGCATCACGGGCTCGCTATTTAGACACCCGGCAAGTTTAGCACTCACCATAATCATATTTACTATTATAAAAATGTCATTACCTTTTGTTGTCTTCGTCAGAATGCACACCCAGGACGTCTACTTCAATAACAAATGTTGGTTTGGTCCAAAATAATCCATCGTTATATCCGAATAGCGGCGTTTTGTTCGTGCGTTCCAGACACTATCCGAAATAGTAAAGAAGTGTCGCGCGCTTGGCGCAATTCCTGACAATAAAATTCAAAGTATTCCATTGCCGTACGTCGAAGCATGTCAACCGCTGTTTAAAATCAATTTTTACGTCATTTTTCTCGTAGAAAAGCGATAATATTCCGACAGGGAATCTCCTTTTCGGCAAACAGAGGAAAAAATCCCAAAGGCGGGGGCGGTCGGGGTCACGCGCATAAGCTAGTGTCTCTTGATGGGCCACTTGAGAAAGGCGATAATGTGTTTCAGCCTGGGGCTGGAATGACGACATTCTCTTTTTTCCCGGGCTCTGAGAGCCTATGGACGACGTGGGAAGTGTCACGTTAGAGCAGAGATCCTTAGTAAATGATAGAGATGGCAAAGAAGTTCCAGAAATGGTCAGACAGGCCACTTCCTGTAAAGGAATCTCTCAGGTTTTGACCTGCCATTTGAGTTCTGTTATACTCACAGACACCATTCAAACAGTTTTAGAAAATTTAGGGTGTTTTCTATCCATATGTAATAAGTATATGCATATTCTAGTTACTGAGTAGGAGTGGTAACCAGATTAAATCGGGTATGTTTTTTATCCAGCCGTGTCAATGCTGCCCCCTAGCCCTAACAGGTTAAGCTTCAACTTTTCCGACCCACACACATTAGTACATTCATCTTATAGTCACTCGGTTATACCTTTTCAGGGTGAAATCATTTAGTCAAACCTTTAATCATATTATTTCCATTACAATCCACCCTATTGGCGAAATATTTCACATACACTATAACACATATATTTTTATAGGATTCAGAAATGTCACACAAAATCAAACTAGATCAAAGAAAATGAATACATGTATTTTCATTACATACTTATCAATGACTGTTCTAAGCCTATGTCCAGTCATAACTCTTCGGATTAGGATTTTTGCTATGACCTTCATTTAGAGAAACAGTCTTCCTAAACATTAAAGATGGTCTCGTCTAACATGGGCTCCTCGTAATTGAATGAATCCTCCACCAGGCTCGGCGGTACGTATTTGTCATCCCACTGGTCTGAACTTGGAATCGGTCCGTATCTCATCATCTGCTCCGTCATCGATCTCTCCAGAGCCCTGGAAATGAGACCTCTCGCACAAGGGACCAAACAACAACCACATGAAATCAACACAGTCATACAGGTGAAAGAAGCCCACAATACAGTGATTACAACCTTTTTCCATTTTCCAAACGTACTATCAAACCATCCGGTGAATGCCGTGTCCACCCCGGAATTTTCTGCTAACTCCTGAGCTAAATTGTTTAGACCGGTCAGGGCCTTGGTCACTGATCCATCTGGAGCTGTGTTCTCAGGGATGAAAGTACAGCATTCAGATCCGAACATCACACACACACCACCCTTTTCAGCCAGAAGCATATCCAAAGCTATTCTATTCTGCAATACCATCAAAGTGGTCGCAGCTGTCTGTTCTGCTAACCCTTGAATTGCCTCTCTGGTATAGTTGATGAAACGCTGTTGGTTATAATAAATGTAATTTATCCAATCCACATTTCTATTGAGAGTCGACCACCAAAAATGACTTGATTCCAATCCAGCGCATATCTGATTCCTAGCTTTAAACTCATCAGTCACCCCCCTTGGAACCCCAATGCTATCAATGTAAATTCTATCGTCAAAGGACCCTGACGGAGCACTCCTCCTCTCTCTTTCACCTGACACTAGGTCTTTGTGTTGTATAAGGGTGAAGGGCATGCCTAACTGTACCAACGCACAAATACCCGTCCAATTTGCAGGCAGGTTTGGCCACAGCTTCATACCTCCACACAACCACCAGACATCCTCTCTCGGCCTTTTTATCTTACTAAAGTCCTCGGAAATCAACCACCCAGTCAGGTCCCTCATTGTCTTGTCAGTTGTAACATTCTCTGTCCTATTGCATGTTCTTACTTCCCCTACGTTCCATCCGTGTGTGTTGTGTCGAGCCACACAATAATAGTCTCCTCCTGCGACTGTGAAAGGGGGAAGTCTGGATCTAATGGGCACATAGCATACAGATAATGCAGATCAGTGCAACTGTCTGGCTTCCTTGCCTTCATGAACAGTTTTACCATACAGGCCATTCCCCTTGGTAAATTAATTCCATGTCCTAACCTCTACTACTCAGAATGGTACTGCAGTGTCGACAATGGTCTGGTCAAGGCCAACATACCATAACCCTAAATCCTCTTTCTTTATGCTTTTAAAGGTCATTCCTATCTTCAAGCAATACTTCCCTTGCTCTGGATTGCAGTCAAAAACACTGGCCTTCACTATACTCCATCTGTTTCTATATTGGGTGTGTGGATTGACATAGCCTTCTCTCTCTGTGTGAGCTATGACCTGATTCCATGAGTTACACCGGGATCTACACAGATATCTTCCCCATGAAGTCCGAGTCCTAGACTGCCAGGAGGTTAGGGACCCCATTTGGTCTGCATAGAACTCTATTGAGACATCCTTCCCTAACTCTACTCTCACTTCCTTTTTATCCAGATCGAGTGACCTTTTGTACCTAGGCCATAAAAACTCCTCATCTTCTACACTATGGGTCAAGTTACCACTTTCTGACTTCTGGAGTGGTTCATGGTGTATTAGGAATATGGCTCCCACAATCAGACAGCTCAGACTGACCAGTACCCCTGTAAAGCCCCATCCCCTCCCGGTGAATATATCACTGGCTAGAGGCCAACCCACACTTTCACTTCTATGAACGCACACAGTGAGGATCGGGCGGGTTAGGGAATCTTCGTTAGAGAGGTAACCCCCAAACCTTATTGGTATTCGGTTCTTCTCCTAACTCTGTGATTGTTCGACAGTGTCAGTGTGTCTTACCCTCCCGCAATGTGTGATATGAACCCAGGTAGCTCTTTCAGCTATTCTCAACACGAAGGCTATTACCAGGAACACTTGGTATGGGCCCTCCCACCGTGGCTGCTTCCAGTTCTTTTCTCCTCAGGGACTGGATCCACACCCAGTCTCCTGGTTGGATTGAGTGAATCATCTTCTCCTGTAATTCACCTGTTGGACATAAAGTCGCGGACATACGGGTTTGGTTAACCATGTGTTCTGTTAATATATCTTCAACTTCTATGTCTACCTGTTCTGGCCTCCCTAACTCTGGCATTCTATATGGTTTACCTGATCAGCTAAAATGTAATCTATTATTTAAAGAGATAGATCCTAGTAAACCAACTACCCTAATCGTGTCCACCCAGTAAGTTGGGACCGCTTCTTCCCATTTAATATACTTATCTATTATAAAACATGTTTTTTTAAGTAGTTTGTTATCCAATAGGCCACAAAGTGTTTCCGAACCTGCTCTACTATCCCCCCTGTTGACACATGGCTCTGCCCATGTGTCAATCTTGCCGCATCTCTAAACAATGACTTAGGTAGTATTGGTAACTTATCATGATACCAAATACCGTCCTTATATAAATTGCTCCTAACTTCTCCCATTTCGAAATCCCTTTCACTGGTGCTCTAGACTGACAATTTTAATATAGCTTTGTCTATGTTTACTTCCTCTTTTAAAAACTGCTGTGTCGACGGCTGCGGTTTATGACCTGCCTTTTTCGTTTCCGCATCTGCTTTTCTGTTGTTGTTACTGACACTATCTGTCCCTCTAATGTTGGCCTCACATTTAAAAATAGCTAACTTTTCTGGCAAAAGTACAGCATCTAATAGATTCAAAATCAACTGAGCGTGTGTAATAGGTTTCCCAGAAGTGGTTACCATTCCCCTGTTTCTCCATTGGGCTGCAAATATGTGTACTGTGTTAAATGCATAGGCACTGTCTGTGTAAATAGTAATACGTTTTCCTGTCCCTAACTGACACGCACGGGTAAGTGCTACTATTTCTGCTTATTGTGCTGAATAGTTTCTCGGTAACGGCTCTGCTTCCAAGACCTCTGTGTCTGTAACTATAGCATATCCTGTCGCATTAGTGGCATCATGGTTTTTTCTTGATGATCGATCTACAAACATAGTCAGTTCCTCATCAGGTAAAGCTAGATAAGTCAAATCGGGTCTTGGTAGGACAACTTTCTCAGTTTCTGTTACACAATCATGTGGGCTGCCATCTGTTGCAATAGGAACTAATGTTGAGGGGTTCAGAGTAGTACAACATCCTATTGTCAAATTAGGCATGTTCAAAAGAATTATCATACGAGACAAATGTCTAGCTGCTGACATGTAAGCCATCTTATGTTCTAACAACAGTATGGATACGGCATGAGGAACTTTTAAAGTCAAATCATGATAGAGCACAACAGATGCCGAGTCCTCAACTGCCTGAGCTGCTGCCACCACAGACTGCAAACATAGTGGCATGGCTTGGGCTACTTCATCTAATCAGGAGGAATAGTAAGCAATAGGCCTATTTTTTTCCCCCGTGTCTCTGGGTCAGTACTGATGTCATGAACCCCTCCCTACAGTCTACTGTCTTTGTAAAGGGGCGATCATATCTGGGAAACGCCAGTACTGAGCTAGATGTTAATAACTTTTTATTATTTACAAACTGATTTTCAGCCTCATCTGTCCACTTGATCTTATCTTTTGCTGCCATAGCTTTACCATATATCAACTCACTAAGCTTCCCTGTATGTAACGCAAAATGGGGTATCCACACACGCCAATAGTTAATAATTCCAAGAAAACTCATCATTTGTTTCTTATTGAGTGGTTTAGGTGCTTCTAGGATGGCTGTCTTTCTGGTAGAATTAAGTGTTCTCCCTTCTTGAGTTATAGTGTGCCCCAAATAGATAACTTCCTCCTGCCAGAGTTGCAACTTCCTCTTGCTGACTTTATGACCTTGTTCTGCTAAGAATACTAACAGTCTGCCTTACAGCCTTCCTGAGAAGGATTCGTAAAATATCATTTTCATAAATCAAAATTTAGCTTCCCTCGGGGCTCAAATTTTCCTAAATTACTAATAAGGTATTTTAATAAAATCTATAATTTGACTTCAGGACTACTTACACTAAAATAACTCCTTTAATTAACCCCACATCAATGGGTCCTTGGGAATCTAACACGGAGTGTACCGCTTTTAACTCTTCTTCCTGTTCCTAAGTTAAAAACAAATCATCCTGACATTAATCGGGCCCCACGTCTAAGTGGACCCCAGGTTAAGTTCTCACTTCTACAATTCAGTTTTCATTTTTACCTGCCTAAAACTTAACTATGCTGCTCTCCACTCAGTAACTGTTATCTAACAATTCTGTATCACTTCTATCTTCTCTCAATCCTGACTTATTATGGGAATCTTACCTTCTGCTCTCTATCTTGCTCTCCTCCTGGCCCACCCTTTTGACACAAGGCTCTCATGTATTTTAGAAAAATCCACGTCTTATAATAGTAATCCCTGAGATGATTCCATAGCTACTTAAATGTATCTCCATACTCTTCATGATCACCACAGATGTCATATATCCCTGTCCTGTTGGCTTAGAATATATCCTATGTACTTAACCTGTTGGGTCTAGGGGGCAGCATTTGCACGTCTGGATAAAAAAAATGTACCCGATTTAATCTGGTTACTAATCCTACCCAGTAACTAGAATATGCATATACTTATTATATATTGATAGAAAACACTCTAAAGTTTCCAAAACTGTTTGAATGGTGTCTGTGAGTATAACAGAACTCATTTGGCAGGCAAAACCCTGAGACATTTTCTGACAGGAAGTGGATACCTGATGTGTTGTATTGACTTTAAACCTATCCCATTGAAAAACACAGGGGTTTAGGAATATTTTGGCACTTCCTATTGCTTCCACTAGATGTCACCAGCCTTTACAAAGTGTTTTGAGTCTTCTGGAGGGAGATCTGACCGAACAAGAGCCATGGAACGGTGATGTCCCATTAGACACCTGGCGCGCTACTTCATGTTGGGTACCCTCGTTCCAATACGTTATGAAAGAGTATGCATTCGTCCACCTTGAATATTATTCATGTTCTGGTTAAAAAAGGCCCTAATGATTTATGCTATACAACGTTTGACATGTTTGAACGAACGGAAATATATTTTTTCCCCTCGTTCATGACGAGAAGTCCGGCTGGCTTACATCATGTGCTAACGAGACGGAGATTTTTGGACATAAATGATTAGCTTTTTTGAACAAAACTACATTCGTTATGGACCTGTGATACCTGGAAGTGACATCTGATGAAGAGAATCAAAGGTAATGGATTATTTACATAGTATTTTCGATTTTAGATCTCCCCAACATGACGTCTAGTCTGTATCGCAACGCGTATATTTCTGGGCGCAGTGCTCAGATTATTGCAAAGTGTGATTTCCCAGTAAGGTTATTTTTAAATCTGGCAAGTTGATTGCGTTCAAGAGATGTAAATCTATAATTCTTTAAATGACAATATAATATTTTAACAATGTTTTCTAATTTTAATTATTTAATTTGTGACGCTGACTTGACTGCCGGTTATTGGAGGGAAACGATTTCCTCAACATCAATGCCATAGTAAAACGCTGTTTTTGGATATAAAAATGAACTTGATAGAACTAAAAATGCATGCATTGTCTAACATAATGTCCTAGGAGTGTCATCTGATGGAGATTGTAAAAGGTTAGTGCATCATTTTAGCTGGTTTTATGGTTTTGGTGACCCTGTCTTTGACTTGACAAAACATTACACACAACTCTTGTAAATGTACTGTCCTAACATACTCTAAATTTATGCTTTCGCCGTAAAACCTTTTTGAAATCGTAAAACGTGGTTAGATTAAGGAGATGTTTATCTTTCAAATGGTGTAACATAGTTGTATTTTTGAAAAATTTGAATTTTGACATTTATTTGGATTCAAATTTGCCGCTCTTGAAATGCACCTGCTGTTGATGGAGTGCACCACGGGTGGCACGCTAGCGTCCCACCTAGCCCCAAGAGGTTAACCTCTATGGGACCGGCGGGACGAATTCGTCCCACCTACGTAACAGCCACTGCCAGCCTGTGGCGCGATTTTCAAAATCTTCAAAATCCTATTACTTCAATTTCTCAAACATATGACTATTTTACAGCCATTTAAAGATAAGACTCTCGTTAATCTAACCACACTGTCCGATTTCAAAAAGGCTTTACAACGAAAGCAAAACATTAGATTATGTCAGCAGAGTACCAAGCCAGAAATAATCAGACACCCATTTTTCAAGCCAGCATATAATGTCACCAAAACCCAGAAGACAGCTAAATGCAGCACTCACCTTTGATGATCTTCATCAGATGACAACCCTAGGACATTATGTTATACAATACATGCATGTTTTGTTCAATCAAGTTCATATTTATATCAAAAACCAGCTTTTTACATTAGCATGTGACGTTCAGAACTAGCATACCCCCCGCAAACTTCCGGGGAATTCGCTAATATTTTACTCATTTACTCACGATAAACGTTCACAAAAAGCATAACAATTATTTTAAGAATTATAGATACAGACCTCCTCTATGCACTCGATATGTCCGATTTTAAAATAGCTTTTTGGTGAAAGCACATTTTGCAATATTCTAAGTACATAGCCCAGGCATCACGGGCTCGCTATTTAGACACCCGGCAAGTTTAGCACTCACCATAATCATATTTACTATTATAAAAATGTCATTACCTTTTGTTGTCTTCGTCAGAATGCACACCCAGGACGTCTACTTCAATAACAAATGTTGGTTTGGTCCAAAATAATCCATCGTTATATCCGAATAGCGGCGTTTTGTTCGTGCGTTCCAGACACTATCCGAAATAGTAAAGAAGTGTCGCGCGCTTGGCGCAATTCCTGACAATAAAATTCAAAGTATTCCATTGCCGTACGTCGAAGCATGTCAACCGCTGTTTAAAATCAATTTTTACGTCATTTTTCTCGTAGAAAAGCGATAATATTCCGACAGGGAATCTCCTTTTCGGCAAACAGAGGAAAAAATCCCAAAGGCGGGGGCGGTCGGGGTCACGCGCATAAGCTAGTGTCTCTTGATGGGCCACTTGAGAAAGGCGATAATGTGTTTCAGCCTGGGGCTGGAATGACGACATTCTCTTTTTTCCCGGGCTCTGAGAGCCTATGGACGACGTGGGAAGTGTCACGTTAGAGCAGAGATCCTTAGTAAATGATAGAGATGGCAAAGAAGTTCCAGAAATGGTCAGACAGGCCACTTCCTGTAAAGGAATCTCTCAGGTTTTGACCTGCCATTTGAGTTCTGTTATACTCACAGACACCATTCAAACAGTTTTAGAAAATTTAGGGTGTTTTCTATCCATATGTAATAAGTATATGCATATTCTAGTTACTGAGTAGGAGTGGTAACCAGATTAAATCGGGTATGTTTTTTATCCAGCCGTGTCAATGCTGCCCCCTAGCCCTAACAGGTTAACCTGTTATGGCTAGGGGGCAGTATTTTCACGGCTGGATAAAAAACGTACCCGATTTAATCTGGTTACTACTCCTGCCCAGTAACGAGAATATGCATATAATTATTGGCTTTGGATAGAAAACACCCTAAAGTTTCTAAAACTGTTTGAATGGTGTCTGTGAGTATAACAGAACTCAAATGGCAGGCAAAAACCTGAGAACATTTCATGCAGGAAGTGGCCTGTCTTACAAGGTGTCGTTCTTCTTGTCTCTGTTTATTGAAGAGTGAGGATCTTAGCTGTCCCGTGACACTTCCTACGGCTGCCATAGGTTCTCAGAAGGCGGCAAAAAGTGGAATCGTGGCTTTGCAGGCTCTGGCTGAAACAAAGTAGCGCGTTTGGGTAGTGGCTGGTTACAGTACTGTGAGACTCAGGCTAGTGCCCGCGTCGACCGAAAGGTTTGTTTTCATTCCTCTGTTTAGCTAAATGGACATTCCCGGTCGGAATATTATCGCTTTTTTACGAGAAAAATGGCATAAAAATGGATTTTAAACAGCGGTTGACATGCTTCGAAGTACGGTAATGGAATATTTAGATTTTTTTTGTCACGAATTGCGCCATGCGCACGACCCTTCTTTACCATTCGGATAGTGTCTGGGACGCACGAACAAAACGCCGCTATTCGGATATAACGATGGATTATTTTGGACCAAACCAACATTTGTTATTGAAGTAGCAGTCCTGGGAGTGCATTCTGACGAAGACAACAAAAGGTAATCAAACTTTTATAATAGTAAACCTGATATTGGTGAGTGGTAAACTTGCCGGGTGTCTAAATAGCTAGCCCGTGATGGCTGGGCTATGTACTTAGAATATTGCAAAATGTGCTTTCACCAAAAAGCTATTTTAAAATCAGACATATCGAGTGCATAGAGGAGTTCTGTATCTATAATTCTTAAAATAATTGTTATGCTTTTTGTGAACGTTTATCGTGAGTAATTTAGTAAAATGTTAGCAAATTCCTCCGGAAGTTTGCGGGGGGTATGCTAGTTCTGAACGTCACATGCTAATGTAAAAAGCTGTTTTTTGATATAAATATGAACTTGATTGAACAAAACATGCATGTATTGTATAACATAATGTCCTAGGTGTGTCATCTGATGAAGATCATCAAAGGTTAGTGCTGCATTTAGCTGTCTTCTGGGTTTTTGTGACATTATATGCTATCTTGAAAAATGGGTGTCTGATTATTTCTGGCTTGGTACTCTGCTGACATAATCTAATGTTTTGCTTTCGCTGTAAAGCCTTTTTGAAATCGGACAGTGTGGTTAGATAAAGGAGAGTCTTATCTTTAAAATGCTGTGAAATAGTCATATGTTTGAAAAATTGAAGTTTTTGTATTTTTGAGGAATTTGTAATTCGCGCCACGCCTATCATTGGATATTGGAGCAGGTGTTCCGCTAGCGGAACGTCTAGATGTAAGAAAGTCTACCGTTATTACGCTTATTCTGGCTAAATATAATAATAATATTATGACAATTTCACAACCTTGTTGTGTTAAATTCCTTACACTGCATCCAACCACAGCTAAACTTAGCTTTATAATGTATAAAAATACCACTACTGGTCAAAAGATATTCAAATAACATAATCAGATCAAATTCACTAATCTGAACTACTCCACAAAGAAACATTATTGTACCCTTATTTTCATTCTGTCTTCTCATTGGTTCAAATTACCAATGTGTCTAAGAACTTTAAACTCCATCATCATTATCAGTTATACAAATTTCCTTAAAACCAGTATTACAAATGACCTTAAATTCATCATCCAAATGGCCCTCCCATGAGGCTGATCAGACCACAAAGGGGTGCCATGATAGAGGTCAAAAGTCATACCACCCTTTCAAAATGGTGTTTCTTATTATATTAGACAAATTAAAGAAAAACCATCAGACATTTTATACATGTTGGATCCCAGGTTCCCAGACCATTCCCTTATCACATATTTAATTAAAACGCAGAAAATAAAACTTCAACGATTCCATGTGTGTGTGTGTGTAACTTCTAAGATTCCATATGTGTGTATACCCCTTTGTTAAGCAAGGCACTTTACCGTAATTTGTCCTGTAAGTCACTCTGAATAAGAGCGTCTGCTAAATGACTAAAATCATTAAAAAATATATATATAAACATCCAATCCTGTCATACACTGAGTGGACAAAACATTATGAACACCTTTTTCCATGACAGACTGACCAGGTAAAAGCTTTGATCCCTTATTGATGTCACTTGTTATATCCACTTCAATCAGTGTAGATGAAGGGGAGGAGACGGGTTAACCTCTATGGGACCGGCGGGACGAATTCGTCCCACCTACGTAACAGCCACTGCCATCCTGTGGCGCGATTTTCAAAATCTTCAAAATCATATTACTTCAATTTCTCAAACATATGACTATTTTACAGCCATTTAAAGATAAGACTCTCGTTAATCTAACCACACTGTCCGATTTCAAAAAGGCTTTACAACGAAAGCAAAACATTAGATTATGTCAGCAGAGTACCAAGCCAGAAATAATCAGACACCCATTTTTCAAGCCAGCATATAATGTCACCAAAACCCAGAAGACAGCTAAATGCAGCACTCACCTTTGATGATCTTCATCAGATGACAACCCTAGGACATTATGTTATACAATACATGCATGTTTTGTTCAATCAAGTTCATATTTATATAAAAAACCAGCTTTTTACATTAGCATGTGACGTTCAGAACTAGCATACCCCCCGCAAACTTACGGGGAATTCGCTAACATTTTACTAAATTACTCACGATAAACGTTCACAAAAAGCATAACAATTATTTTAAGAATTATAGATACAGACCTCCTCTATGCACTCGATATGTCCGATTTTAAAATAGCTTTTTGGTGAAAGCACATTTTGCAATATTCTAAGTACATAGCCCAGGCATCACGGGCTCGCTATTTAGACACCCGGCAAGTTTAGCACTCACCATAATCATATTTACTATTATAAAAATGTCATTACCTTTTGTTGTCTTCGTCAGAATGCACACCCAGGACGTCTACTTCAATAACAAATGTTGGTTTGGTCCAAAATAATCCATCGTTATATCCGAATAGCGGCGTTTTGTTCGTGCGTTCCAGACACTATCCGAAATAGTAAAGAAGTGTCGCGCGCTTGGCGCAATTCCTGACAATAAAATTCAAAGTATTCCATTGCCGTACGTCGAAGCATGTCAACCGCTGTTTAAAATCAATTTTTACGTCATTTTTCTCGTAGAAAAGCGATAATATTCCGACAGGGAATCTCCTTTTCGGCAAACAGAGGAAAAAATCCCAAAGGCGGGGGCGGTCGGGGTCACGCGCATAAGCTAGTGTCTCTTGATGGGCCACTTGAGAAAGGCGATAATGTGTTTCAGCCTGGGGCTGGAATGACGACATTCTCTTTTTTCCCGGGCTATGAGAGCCTATGGGAGACGTGGGAAGTGTCACGTTAGAGCAGAGATCCTTAGTAAATGATAGAGATGGCAAAGAAGTTCCAGAAATGGTCAGACAGGCCACTTCCTGTAAAGGAATCTCTCAGGTTTTGACCTGCCATTTGAGTTCTGTTATACTCACAGACACCATTCAAACAGTTTTAGAAAATTTAGGGTGTTTTCTATCCATATGTAATAAGTATATGCATATTCTAGTTACTGAGTAGGAGTGGTAACCAGATTAAATCGGGTATGTTTTTTATCCAGCCGTGTCAATGCTGCCCCCTAGCCCTAACAGGTTAAAGAAGGATTTTTTTTAAAGCCTTGAGACAATCGAGACAATGGATTGTGTATGTGTGCCATTCAGAGGGTGAACGGGCAACACAAAAGATTGGTTTGAGTGTCAAGAACTGCAACGCTGCTGGGTTTTTCACTCTCAACAGTTTCCCCGTGTGTATCAAGACTGGTCCACCACCCAAAGGACATCCAGCCAACTGGACACAACTGTGGGGAAGCATTGGAGTCAACATGGCCCCAGCATCCCCATGGAACACCTTATCCATGCCCCGACGAACTGAAGCCGTTCTGAGGGCAAAAAGGGGTGCAACTCAATATTAGGAAGGTTTTCTTAATGTTTTGTACACCCAGTTTACATCACCAACATTAGTGTTTTTCCAACTGTTTGGTTATTATAACAGCGTCACTGAATGTACAAAACATTAAGAACGCCTTCTCTTTCCATGACATTAGACAGACCAGGTGAATCCAGGTGAAAGCTACGATCCCTTATTGATGTCACTTCTTAATAAATCCACTTCAATCAGTGTAGATGAAGAAGGGGAGGAGACAGGTAAAAAAAAATGCTTGAGACAATTGAGACATGGATTGTGTGTGTGTGTGTGTCATTCAGAGTGTGAATGGGCAAGATCAAAATACACTACAAATGTATGTGGACACGTGCTCATTGAACATCTCATTCCAAAATCATGGGCATTGACATGGAGTTGGTCCCCCCTTTGCTGCTAGATGTTGGTACATTGCTACGGGGGGACTTGCTTCCATTCAGCCACAAGAGCATTAGTGAGGTCGGGTCACTGATGTTGGGGGCGATTAGGTCCTGGCTCGCAGTCGGTGTTCCGATTCACCCCGAAGGTGTTCAATGGGGTTGAAGTGGGTTGAGGTTTGCAGGCCAGTCAAGTTCTTCCACATTGATCTCTGCCGTTGTTGCTCCTAGACGTTTCCACTTCACAATAACAGCACTTACAGTTGATCGGTGGGGGGGGGGGGGGGGTACCTCTAGCAGGGCAGAAATTTCACGAAATGACTTGTTGGAAAGGTGGCATCCTATGACGGTGCCACGTTGAAAGTCACTGAGCTCTTCAGTAAGGCTTTTCTACTGACAATGTTTGTCTATGGAGATTGCATGGCGGTGTGCTCAATTTTATAGACCTGTCAGCAACAGGTGTCTGAAATTGCTGAATCCACAAATTTGAAGGGGTGTTCACATACTTTTGTATATATAGTGTATTTAAGTTCCTTTGAACGGGGGTATGGTAATAGGTGCCAGGCGCACTGGTTTGTGTCAAGAACTGCAACGCTGCTGGGTTTTTTCACACTCAACAGTTTCCCCGTGTGCATCAAGAGTGGTCCACCACCCAAAGGACATCCAGTCAACTTGCCACAACTGTGGGGAAGCATTGGAGTCAACATGGGCGCAGCATCCCTATGGAACGCTTTCGACACCTTGTAGTGTCCATGACCCAACGAATTGAGACTGTTCTGAGTGCAAAAGGGGGGGCGGGGGTAACTCAATATTAGGAAGGTATTGTTAATTTTTTGTACACTCAGTAGAAACAGAATTAGTATAATACAGTCAGGAAGACAGGGATGTGAATGATCTAGCTACTGCCCGTCTTATTTATCGGTGGACCGTTTCTTCTTCTTATGAACTGGGGTCACCGCTGCGTGTCGTGGTAGACCTCTCCCCTGCCTTACCTATACCCCCCTCCTCTCCCCTGCCTTACCTATACCCCCCTCCTCTCCCCTACCTTCCCTATACCCCCTCCTCTCCCCTGCCTTACCTATACCCCCCTCCTCTCCCCTACCTTCCCTATACCCCCTCCTCTCCCCTGCCTTACCTATACCCCCCTCCTCTCCCCTACCTTCCCTATACCCCCTCCTCTCCCCTGCCTTACCTATACCCCCCTCCTCTCCCCTACCTTCCCTATACCCCCTCCTCTCCCCTACCTTACCTATACCCCCCTCCTCTCCCCTACCTTCCCTATACCCCCTCCTCTCCCCTGCCTTACCTATACCCCCCTCCTCTCCCCTGCCTTACCTATACCCCCCTCCTCTCCCCTGCCTTACCTATACCCCCCTCCTCTCCCCTACCTTCCCTATACCCCCTCCTCTCCCCTGCCTTACCTATACCCCCCTCCTCTCCCCTACCTTCCCTATACCCCCTCCTCTCCCCTGCCTTACCTATACCCCCCTCCTCTCCCCTACCTTCCCTATACCCCCTCCTCTCCCCTGCCTTACCTATACCCCCCTCCTCTCCCCTACCTTCCCTATACCCCCTCCTCTCCCCTGCCTTACCTATACCCCCCTCCTCTCCCCTGCCTTACCTATACCCCCCTCCTCTCCCCTACCTTCCCTATACCCCCTCCTCTCCCCTGCCTTACCTATACCCCCCTCCTCTCCCCTACCTTCCCTATACCCCCTCCTCTCCCCTGCCTTACCTATACCCCCCTCCTCTCCCCTACCTTCCCTATACCCCCTCCTCTCCCCTGCCTTACCTATACCCCCCTCCTCTCCCCTACCTTCCCTATACCCCCTCCTCTCCCCTGCCTTACCTATACCCCCCTCCTCTCCCCTACCTTCCCTATACCCCCTCCTCTCCCCTACCTCCCCTATACCCCCTCCTCTCCCCTACCTTCCCTATACCCCCTCCTCTCCTACCTCTCCTACCTTCCCTATACCCCCCTCCTCTCCCCTACCTTCCCTATACCCCCTCCTCTCCCCTACCTCCCCTATACCCCCTCCTCTCCCCTACCTTCCCTATACCCCCTCCTCTCCCCTACCTTCCCTATACCCCCTCCTCTCCTACCTCTCCTACCTTCCCTATACCCCCCTCCTCTCCCCTACCTTCCCTATACCCCCCCTCCTCTCTCCTACCTTCCCTATACCCCCCTCCTCTCCCCTACCTTCCCTATACCCCCTCCTCTCCCCTACCTCCCCTATACCCCCTCCTCTCCCCTACCTTCCCTATACCCCCTCCTCTCCCCTACCTTCCCTATACCCCCTCCTCTCCTACCTCTCCTACCTTCCCTATACCCCCCTCCTCTCCCCTACCTTCCCTATACCCCCCCTCCTCTCTCCTACCTTCCCTATACCCCCCTCCTCTCCCCTACCTTCCCTATACCCCCTCCTCTCCCCTACCTCCCCTATACCCCCTCCTCTCCCCTACCTTCCCTATACCCCCTCCTCTCCTACCTCTCCTACCTTCCCTATACCCCCCTCCTCTCCCCTACCTTCCCTATACCCCCTCCTCTCCCCTACCTTCCCTATACCCCCCCTCCTCTCCCCTACCATCCCTATGCCCTCCCCCTCCTCTCCCCTACCATCCCTATGCCCCCCCCATTATGTTGGACCATCATGTTTATTTGTTTGTGATCAGGTTAGAAGAGAATGACTCCTCAACCCAAGAGGCCCTGGAGCAGCTGTGATCAGGTTAGAAGAGAATGACTCCTCAACCCAAGAGGCCCTGGAGCAGCTGTGATCAGGTTAGAAGAGAATGACTCCTCAACCCAAGAGGCCCTGGAGCAGCTGTGAGAGAGCAGCAGTGTGGAAGCATTTGGGGAAATTTAAAGAAGGTTTCCTGGTAAAGAGGATTGTCTGTTACGTAAAGGGTCAGAGCCACTGAGTGGACAAAATATTAAGGATACCTTCCTAATATTGAGTTACGCCTGGTCAGTTTGTCATGGAAAGAAATGTGTCCTTAATGTTTTGTGTAAATTACATAATAATTATACATTTATGGATTGTTTTATGTAGCCTATTGTTTTCTCTTTATTCAACCTGCCATCTACCCACCTGGGGACTGAGGGTTATGAGAGAACCCCCACATCACTAGCTTCTCTTTATTCAACCTGCCATCTACCCACCTGGGGACTGAGGGTTATGAGAGAACCCCCACATCACTAGCTTCTCTTTATTCAACCTGCCATCTACCCACCTGGGGACTGAGGGTTATGAGAGAACCCCCACATCACTAGCTTCTCTTTATTCAACCTGCCATCTACCCACCTGGGGACTGAGGGTTATGAGAGAACCCCCACATCACTAGCTTGGAGGCAGGTTGGCATTTATTGTCATGAATATTGTTCTGGAGGCAGGTTGGCATTTATTGTCATGAATCTTGTTCTGGAGGCAGGTTGGCATTTATTGTCATGAATCTTGCCCTGGAGGCAGGTTGGCATTTATTGTCATGAATCTTGCCCTGGAGGCAGTTCAGCAAATTATTCCCTAGCTGGCACAGGCACGAAGTAATACAATCAGATTTTAATCCTAACCTCAACCCTAACCACACTGCTAATCCTTCCCTTAAATTAAGACCATAAAACAACATTATTTTCCACAGCCAATTCTGACTTTGCAGCTGACATATCTAGAGGAAATCGCACAGTTCTGCCTCCAGGTCAAGATTCATGACAAACGTCAACATGAGACAGGGAGAAGCAATGTAAAATCAATAACGAAATTGTTTCCACTATTAACCTGTTAGGGCTAGGGGGCAGTATTTGCACGGCTGGATAAAAAAAATGTACCCGATTTAATCTGGTTACTAATCCTACCCAGTAACTATAATATATTCATATACTTATTATATATGGATAGAAAACACTCTAAAGTTTCTAAAACTGTTTGAATGGTGTCTGTGAGTATAACAGAACTCATTTGGCAGGCAAAACCCTGAGACATTTTCTGACAGGAAGTGGATACCTGATGTGTTGTATTACCTTTATATATTACCTTTAAACCTATCCCATTGAAAAACACAGGGGCTGAGGAATATTTTGGCACTTCCTATTGCTTCCACTAGATGTCACCAGCCTTTACAAAGTGTTTTGAGTCTTCTGGAGGGAGATCTGACCGAACAAGAGCCATGGAACGATGATGTCCCATTAGACACCTGGCGCGCGAGTTCATGTTGGGTACCCTCGTTCCAATACGTTATAAAAGAGTATGCATTCGTCCACCTTGAATATTATTCATGTTCTGGTTAAAAAAGGCCCTAATGATATATGCTATACAACGTTTGACATGTTTGAACGAACGGAAATATATTTTTTCCCCTCGTTCATGACGAGAAGTCCGGCTGGCTTAGATCATGTGCTAACAAGACGGAGATTTTTGGACATAAATGATGAGCTTTTTTGAACAAAACTACATTCGTTATGGACCTGTGATACCTGGAAGTGACATCTGATGAAGAGAATCAAAGGTAATGGATTATTTACATAGTATTTTCGATTTTAGATCTCCCCAACATGACGTCTAGTCTGTATCGCAACGCGTATTTTTCTGGGCGCAGTGCTCAGATTATTGCAAAGTGTGATTTCCCAGTAAGGTTATTTTTAAATCTGGCAAGTTGATTGCGTTCAAGAGATGTAAATCTATAATTCTTTAAATGACAATATAATATTTTACCAATGTTTTCTAATTTTAATTATTTAATTTGCGGTGTTGACTTGACTGCCGGTTATTGGAGGGAAACGATTTCCTCAACATCAATGCCATAGTAAAACGCTGTTTTTGGATATAAATATGAACTTGATAGAACTAAAAATGCATGCATTGTCTAACATAATGTCCTAGGAGTGTCATCTGATGGAGATTGTAAAAGGTTAGTGCATCATTTTAGCTGGTTTTATGGTTTTGGTGACCCTGTCTTTGAATTGACAAAACATTACACACAACTCTTGTAAATGTACTGTCCTAACATACTCTAAATTTATGCTTTCGCCGTAAAACCTTTTTGAAATTGTAAAATGTGGTTAGATTAACCTGTTAGGGCTAGGGGGCAGCATTGACACGGCTGGATAAAAAACATACCCGATTTAATCTGGTTACCACTCCTACTCAGTAACTAGAATATGCATATACTTATTACATATGGATAGAAAACACCCTAAATTTTCTAAAACTGTTTGAATGGTGTCTGTGAGTATAACAGAACTCAAATGGCAGGTCAAAACCTGAGAGATTCCTTTACAGGAAGTGGCCTGTCTGACCATTTCTGGAACTTCTTTGCCATCTCTATCATTTACTAAGGATCTCTGCTCTAACGTGACACTTCCCACGTCGTCCATAGGCTCTCATAGCCCGGGAAAAAAGAGAATGTCGTCATTCCAGCCCCAGGCTGAAACACATTATCGCCTTTCTCAAGTGGCCCATCAAGAGACACTAGCTTATGCGCGTGACCCCGACCGCCCCCGCCTTTGGGATTTTTTCCTCTGTTTGCCGAAAAGGAGATTCCCTGTCGGAATTTTATCGCTTTTCTACGAGAAAAATGACGTAAAAATTGATTTTAAACAGTGGTTGACATGCTTCGACGTACGGCAATGGAATACTTTGAATTTTATTGTCAGGAATTGCGCCAAGCGCGCGACACTTCTTTACTATTTCGGATAGTGTCTGGAACGCACGAACAAAACGCCGCTATTCGGATATAACGATGGATTATTTTGGACCAAACCAACATTTGTTATTGAAGTAGACGTCCTGGGTGTGCATTCTGACGAAGACAACAAAAGGTAATGACATTTTTATAATAGTAAATATGATTATGGTGAGTGCTAAACTTGCCGGGTGTCTAAATAGCGAGCCCGTGATGCCTGGGCTATCTACTGAGAATATTGCAAAATGTGCTTTCACCAAAAAGCTATTTTAAAATCGGACATATCGAGTGCATAGAGGAGGTCTGTATCTATAATTCTTAAAATAATTGTTATGCTTTTTGTGAACGTTTATCGTGAGTAATTTAGTAAAATGTTAGCGAATTCCCCGTAAGTTTGCGGGGGGTATGCTAGTTCTGAACGTCACATGCTAATGTAAAAAGCTGGTTTTTGATATAAATATGAACTTGATTGAACAAAACATGCATGTATTGTATAACATAATGTCCTAGGGTTGTCATCTGATGAAGATCATCAAAGGTGAGTGCTGCATTTAGCTGTCTTCTGGGTTTTGGTGACATTATATGCTGGCTTGAAAAATGGGTGTCTGATTATTTCTGGCTTGGTACTCTGCTGACATAATCTAATGTTTTGCTTTCGTTGTAAAGCCTTTTTGAAATCGGACAGTGTGGTTAGATTAACGAGAGTCTTATCTTTAAATGGCTGTAAAATAGTCATATGTTTGAGAAATTGAAGTAATATGATTTTGAAGATTTTGAAAATCGCGCCACAGGATGGCAGTGGCTGTTACGTAGGTGGGACGAATTCGTCCCGCCGGTCCCATAGAGGTTAAGGAGATGTTTATCTTTCAAAGGGTGTAAAATAGTTGTATGTTTGAAAAATTAGAATTTTGACATTTATTTGGATTCAAATTTGCCGCTCTTGAAATGCACCTGCTGTTGATGGAGTGCACCACGGGTGGGACGCTTGCGTCCCACCTAGCCCATAGAGGTTAAGAACTGCTGTGTCGACGGCTGCGGTTTAAGACCTGCCTTTTTCGTTTCCGCATCTGCTTTTCTGTTGTTGTTACTGACACTATCTGTCCCTCATAGAGGTTAACATGCTTTTTCTTGTTTCAAGTATGTTTTATTATGAAAAGTACAATATATCCATGTATACTTGTACAACTATGGAGCGTATGTCCACATATAATTGTACAATTTGTTTTTCCAACATAAAAGACAAGAAATGATCACATTGGTATTTTAACAGTGTTATTGTAAGAGATTAAATGTTTAAACAGAGGATACATCTAAAACAGGATAAAACAAGTGCAGTATGTTGTGAGAATGTTACTTTAACATCGACTCATAACGTCACACTATAACTTCATGGGAGTCTTGTGGAAAGACTGCATGTTGTTTTGGGTGGATTGAGTGACGTCTTCATCAACATTTTGCAGAATATTCCGGTAATATTTTCACCTCTTGTCGGCTGCAGACATTCATAAGGAGTTCCAGTAGTTTATTTGCCATTTGCAGGTATTAAAAGTAATACATACATTGTAATTCCTTGTTGGAGCTCTCTCACATACAGGACAGTACGTACCAGAGGAGGCTGCTGAGGGGAGGACGGCTCATAATAATGTCTGGAACAGAGTGAATGAAATGGAACACATGGAAACCACGTGTTTGATACCATTCCACTTATTCCACTCCAGCCATTACAAGCCTGTCCTCCCTAAATAAGGTCCCACCAACCTCCTGTGGTACAAACACAAACAGTAAAATATATCATAAAAAATGCAAAGTGGTAAAAGATCAGAAAATATTACAAGCCTGTCACGTGTGAGTGTCCATTGTGTGAGTGTCCAGTGAGTGTGTTCAGTGTGTGTGTGTTCAGTGTGTGTGTTCAGTGTGTGTGTTCAGTGTGTGTGTCAGTGTTTGTGTGTGTCAGTGTTTGTGTGTGTGTGTGTTTGTGTGTGTCAGTGTGTGTGTGTTTGTGTTTGTGTGTGTCAGTGTTTGTGTGTGTCAGTGTTTGTGTGTGTCAGTGT
>NW_027675427.1:1492500-1507500 GCF_965601325.2 Salmo salar
ACTCACTTTTCACTAATTCATTTAATGTAGATGTTTCTAGGTATCGAAAGGAGAAGTTAAGGTAACTTGAGACTTGTTGAATGATCATATGTTATACTGTATGGTAATATAATACACACTTATTCACAATAATTACACACACACACACACACACACACACACACACTGTCATATCAACTCTTTGTAAACGTTGGTGTCCCTGATTTGTGCTTCTGTAGAACTACAGATGATATTTAATATGACCAAGTCAGTAATGATGGTGGTCTTTGACTTAACTTGAATTAAGACTTATTCTTAGTCATATTCTTCACAGCAGTCAACACTCACATTTTCTAAGTCCAGGTTTCATTCTGTTCTCTCCACCATGTTCCACACTGTAGCGGTAAGCAGAAAAACAGACAGTCATTGAGGGATACACCTGAACTCACACACACACACACACACACACACACACACACACACACACACACACACACACACACACACACACACACACACACACACACACACACACACACACACACACACACACACACACACACACACACTGGACATATATACACACTGGACACCTGGACACAAACACACTGGACACACACACACACTCACACTGGACAAAAACACACACACACACAAACTGGACACAAACACCTTTTTCCCTCCCGTTAACCAGGTCAACTCCCATTGGCCACAACTTAACAAGCGACCTTATTGGTCAAAACTTAAACTTCAAAGTAAAACAAACTATTCACTTATACGTTAAATAAATATTTCTTCAAAAAGCATAATGCATTAACAACATTACAGTTTAGGAGCAATTCAATCATCTTTTAAATATAATACCAATTAATTATAACAAATAAACTCAATACTTGGTTCAAACAAGGGTATTACAGAAACATACAGTCAATAATACAGTAGAAAAATAAGTCTATATACAATGTGAGCAAATGAAGTGAAATAAGGGAGGTAAAGGCAAAAAAAGGCCATGGTTGCAAAGTAAATACAATATAGCAAGTAAAACACTGGAATGGAAGATATGCAGTGGAAGAAAGTGCAAAGTAGAAATAATGGGGAGCAAAGGAGCTAAATAAATAAATACAGTAGGGGAAGAAGTAGTTGGGCTAAATTATAGATGGGCTATGTACAGGTGCAGTAATCTGTGAGCTGCTCTGACAGCTGGTGCTTAAAGCTAGTGAGGGAGATAAGTGTTTCCAGTTTTAGTGATTTTTGTAGTTCGTTCCAGTCATTGGCAGCAGAGAACTGGAAGAAGAGGTGGCCGAAGGAGGAATTTGCTTTGGGGGTGACCAGGGAGATATACCTGCTGGAGCGCGTGCTACAGGTGGGTGCTGCTATGGTGACCAGTGAGCGGAGATGAGGGGGGACTTTCTTTACCTAGCAGGGTCTTGTAGATGACCTGGAGCCAGTGGGTTTGGCAACGAGTGTGAAGCGAGGGCCAGACAACGAGAGCGTACAGGTCGCAGTGGTGGGTAGTACAGTGGGGGGAAAAAGTATTTGATCCCCTGCTGATTTTCTACCTTTGCCCACTTACAAAGACATGATCAGTCTATAATTTTAATGGTAGGTTTATTTGAACAGTGAGAGACAAAATAACAGCAAAAAAAATCAAGAAAAAAGCATGTCAAAAATGTTGTATATTGATTTGCATTTTAATGAGGGAAATAAGTATTTGACCCCTCTGCAAAACATGACTTAGTACTTGGTGGCAAAACCCTTGTTGGCAATCAGAGGTCAGACGTTTCTTGTAGTTGGCCACCAGGTTTGCACACATCTCAGGAGGGATTTTGTCCCACTCCTCTTTGCAGATCTTCTCCAAGTCATTAAGGTTTCGAGGCTGACGTTTGGCAACTCGAACCTTTCAGCTCCCTCCACAGATTTTCTATGGGATTAAGGTCTGGAGACTGGCTAGGCCACTCCAGGACCTTAATGTGCTTCTTCTTGAGCCACTCCTTTGTTGCCTTGGCCGTGTGTTTTGGGTCATTGTCATGCTGTAATACCCATCCACGACCCATTTTCAATGCCCTGGCTGAGGGAAGGAGGTTCTCACCCAAGATTTGACGGTACATGGCCCCGTCCTTCGTCCCTTTGATGCAGTGAAGTTGTCCTGTCCCCTTAGCAGAAAAACACCCCCAAAGCATAATGTTTCCACCTCCATGTTTGACGGTGGAGATGGTGTTCTTGGGGTCATAGGCAGCAATCCTCCTCCTCCAAACACGGCGAGTTGACTTGATGTCAAAGAGCTCCATTTTGGTCTCATCTGACCACAACATTTTCACCAGTTGTCCTCTGAATCATTCAGATGTTCATTGGCAAACTTCAGACGGGCATGTATATGTGCTTTCTTGAGCAGGAGGACCTTGCGGGCGCTGTAGGATTTCAGTCCTTCACGGCATAGTGTGTTACCAATTGTTTTCTTGGTGACTGTGGTCCCAGCTGCCTTGAGATCATTGACAAGATCCTCCCGTGGAGTTCTGGGCTGATTCCTCACCGTTCTCAAAGTCATTGCAACTCCACGAGGTGAGATCTTGCATGGAGCCCCAGGCCGAGGGATATTGACAGTTCTTTTGTGTTTCTTCCATTTGCGAATAATCGCACCATATGTTGTCACCTTCTTACCAAGCTGCTTGGCGATGGTCGTGTAGCCCATTCCAGCCTTGTGTAGGTCTACAATCTTGTCCCTGACATCCTTGGAGAGCTCTTTGGTCTTGGCCATGGTGGAGAGTTTGGAATCTGATTGATTGATTGCTTCTGTGGACGGGTGTCTTTTTTTACAGGTAACAAGCTGCGGTTAAGAGCACTCCCTTTACTTAAGAGTGTGCTCCTAATCTCAGCTCGTTACCTGTATAATAGACACCTGGGAGCCAGAAATCTTTCTGATTGAGAGGGGGTCAAATACTTATTTCCCTCATTAAAATGCAAATCAATTTATAACATTTCTGACATGAGTTTTTCTGGATCTTTTTGTTGTTATTATGTCTCTCACTGTTCAAATAAACCATTAAAATTATAGACTGATCCTTTCTTTGTCAGTGGACAAACGTACAAAATCAGCAGGGGATCAAATACTTTTTTCCCCCACTGTATATGGGGCTTTGGTGACAAAACGGATGGCACTGTGATAGACTGCATCCAATTTATTGAGTAGGGTATTGGAGGCTATTTTGTAAATGACATCGCCGAAGTCGAGGATCGGTAGGATGGTCAGTTTTACAAGGGTATGTTTGGCAGCATGAGTGAAGGATGCTATGTTGCGAAATAGGAAGCCAATTCTAGATTTAACTTTGGATTGGAGATGCTTATAGTGAGTCTGGAAGGAGAGTTTACAGTCTAACCAGACACCTAGGTATTTGTAGTTGTCCACGTATTCTAAGTCAGAACCGTCCAGAGTAGTGATGCTGGACAGGCGGGCAGGTGCAGGCAGCGATCGGTTGAAGAGCATGCATTTAGTTTTACTTGTAGTTAAGAGCAGTTGGAGGCCACGGAAGGAGAGTTGTATGGCATTGAAGCTCGTCTGGAGGTTAGTTAACACAGTGTCCAAAGAAGGGCCAGAAGTATACAGAATAATACCAATAACAGAGGGGGTCTGATCTTTGTGCCTCTGTAAATTTCTCATTCATCATCATTAATGATTCATTCATGATTATTCATAATCATGGTAGCATCCACATGAATGTAGAAGTGTTCAGAAACATCTTCTATTCTTACTGACAATACAAGTGAAGTGACTCCAAAATGACAGGACATTATTCACCATTCAGTTTCTATTCGGAAAAATATAATCCAAAACACAACCAATACAAACTGCAAATGAATTCAACAAGTTTGTAGAATCACAAGCTTGATGTAATCACTGCAGGCATGGAATATGGTACAACTACTAAACTTATGACTACTTTAATACAATATAAGTGAATTTGTCCGAATATGTACAACTTTTTCAAATGGGAGAACTAAATACATAAAGTGCTTTCCTTTCTTAACAGTAACATAGCTATGTATGAAAATACCTTTAAATAAAAGGTGACATTCTGTACTGTCACCTAATATGAAACATTCTATCTCAAATCAAAAATGCTGGAGCATAGCACCACATTTAAAACTGTAAGCTTCACTGTCCAAACACATATGGTGTGGACTATGTGTGTCTGGTAAACACATGTGGATCTGGTGAACAGTTATCACTTGTTGACCAACTACAGGAATACTGACCTCAGAGTCTCCAGTTTACAGTGGGGATTCCCCAGTCCAGCAGAGAGCAGCTCCACTCCTGAATCCTTCAGGTCATTGTTACTCAGGTCCAGCTCTCTCAGGTGTGAGGGGTTTGACCTCAGAGCTGAGACCAGAGAATCACAGCCTTCCTCTGTGACTAGACAGCCTGACAGCCTGCAAAGAGTCAAATCATATTAAAATCACACTGCTATTCTTTGGTGGTGAAAATAGTGGCAGTATCATTTTTCAACATTTTTCAGATATCAGTGTCCTGAAACCTTCCATATCTATTCGTAAAAGAATGTATCATCATTAAAAATGACAAATTATCAACGTTTTGCCTGCAGATAGAAACATGTATAGTACAAATATTTGAGTAGACTGACCAGACCAGTTTAAAAGCAGTATCAGTCAAAAGACAGACAGTGAGGTATCAGATTTAGATTGTATTGAGTATACAGTCCACACCATATCTATTTTGACAGTGAAGATAACAATTTAAATGTGGCTCTAAACTCCAACATTTTGGATTTCAGATCAAGTGTTTCATATGAGGTGACAGTATATAATGTCACCTTTTATTTGAGGGTATTTTCATACATATCTGTTTCACCATTTAGAAAAATGAAAGCACTTTATGTATCTCGTCCCCCTATTTAAATAAGTCATATGTTTTCTGACCAATTCACTCATAGTGGCTTAAAGTAGTCACAAGTTGAGTATTTGATCCGATATTCCTTGAACGCAGCGACTACATCAAGCTTGTGACTCAAACTCGTTGATTGATTTTGCAGTTTGTTTTGGTTGTGTTTTGGGTTGTGTTTTGTCCAATATTAAAATGGTGGATGGTGTAACGTCTGCTTCCAGCTCACACTCTCAAACACGTAGATCCCCCTGAACGCAGCTCACTCTCCAGATCCCGGTCACCTGAATTCTGATCACCTGTTCACACACCTGTATGTCATTATCAAACTCTATGTAGTTCAGTTCTTTGCTCCCCCATCATTGTGAAGTGTTGTTTGTTTTGTGACACAAGGCTATTCGGAGTGCTGCATTTCCCGTAATTTACTCCTCCCGTGAATGATAGTTTTTGCCTGCCTCACTAATGATGCCTTTAGCCGTTTCCCTGCCTGTACTGTTGCCTTTTTGGACCCCCTGTGTATGACCTTCTGCCTGCCCCGGGACCCAGCTACCTGCCTCCTCCTGTGGTCCTTTACAATAAACACCTGCTGAGCCCTGCGCTTGAAACCAGCTCTCTGTCTCCCATCGTGTTCATTACAGATGGTGACTGGAGTCATTTTATTTACAAGTGAGTAGATAACATGTTTCTAAACACTACTAAAAGCATCCTGATGATGCCATGATTAAGAAAAATCATGAATGAAAAATGCTAACCTCTCACCATTACCAATAACAGAGGATACAACAAAACATGCTAACCTCTCACCATTACCAATAACAGAGGCTACAACAAAACATGCTAACCTCTCACCATTACCAATGTATTTATTTATAAGCACCTCACATTGTGCTTACTCACTACATGGTAGATATTCCCTCAGCGAAGTATGGCAGTTCCATGCAGGTTTCCTCACCAAGTCCAAGGCAGCACAGCTACCCATGCAGACAGTACTCCTTAGTAACCGATATCCCCATGGCAACACGAACTCGTTTAGCTTCCCAAGCAATTATCTCCCGGTGTCACACGATGCTAGGCTAACCTCTAGGGTGGCTAATACCTCCACAACAAGACGGTAGCTTCAGTCTTTACTAAGTTTTAACTAAATTATAACAACTCTTTTATTAAATAAAACATGTATTTCCCTTCATGTCTTAGTAGCTATGGGTTTTGTTGTAGTTCTGTCGTCTTCTTTTATAATTTTTCTTCACCAACCGTCCTGAGGTAAAACGTCCATCCTTTCATCAACGTCTTTTTCCCTCCCGTTAACCAGGTCAACTCCCATTGGCCACAACTTAACAAGCGACCTTATTGGTCAAAACGTAAACTTCAAAGTAAAACAAACTATTCACTTATACATTAAATAAATATTTCTTCAAAAAGCATAATGCATTAACAACATTACAGTTTAGGAGCATTTCAATCATCTTTTAAATATAATACCAATTAATTATAACAAATAAACTCAATACTTGGTTCAAACAAGGGTATTACACAAACATACAGTCAATAATACAGTAGAAAAATAAGTCTATATACAATGTGAGCAAATGAAGTGAAATAAGGGAGGTAAAGGCAAAAAAAGGCCATGGTGGCAATGTAAATCCAATATAGCAAGTAAAACACTGGAATGGAAGATATGCAGTGGAAGAAAGTGCAAAGTAGAAATAATGGGGTGCAAAGGAGCTTAATAAATAAATACAGTAGGGGAAGAGGTAGTTGGGCTAAATTATAGATGGGCTATGTACAGGTGCAGTAATCTGTGAGCTGCTCTGACAGCTGGTGCTTAAAGCTAGTGAGGGAGATAAGTGTTTCGAGTTTTAGAGATTTTTGTAGTTCGTTCCAGTCATTGGCAGCAGATAACTGGAAGAAGAGGCGGCCGAAGGAGGAATTGGCTTTGGGGGTGACCAGAGAGATACACCTGCTGGAGCGCGTGCTACAGGTGGGTGCTGCTATGGTGACCAGTGAGCGGAGATAAGGGGGGACTTTACCTAGCAGGGTCTTGTAGATGACCTGGAGCCAGTGGGTTTGGCGACGAGTATGAAGCGAGGGCCAGCCAACGAGAGCGTACAGGTCGCAGTGGTGGGTAGTACAGTGGGGGAAAAAAGTATTTGATCCCCTGCTGATTTTGTACGTTTGCCCACTTACAAAGAAATGATCAGTCTATAATTTTAATGGTAGGTTTATTTGAACAGTGAGAGACAGAATAACAGCAAAAAAATCCAGAAAATACACATGTTAAAAATGTTATACAATTATTTGCATTTTAATGAGGGAAATAAGTATTTGACCCCCTCTCAATCAGAAAGATTCAAGTCATTAAGGTTTCGAGGCTGACGTTTGGCAACTCGAAACCTTCAGCTCCCTCCACAGATTTTCTATGGGATTAAGGTCTGGAGACTGGCTAGGCCACTCCAGGACCTTAATGTGCTTCTTCTTGAGCCACTCCTTTGTTGCCTTGGCCGTGTGTTTTGGGTCATTGTCATGCTGGAATACCCATCCACGACCCATTTTCAATGCCCTGGCTGAGGGAAGGAGGTTCTCACCCAAGATTTGACGGTACATGGCCCCGTCCATCGTCCCTTTGATGCAGTGAAGTTGTCCTGTCCCCTTAGCAGAAAAACACCCCTTTAGCATAATGTTTCCACCTCCATGTTTGATGGTAGAGATGGTGTACTTGGGGTCATAGGCAGCATTCCTCCTCCTCCAAACACAGCGAGTTGAGTTGATGTCAAAGAGCTCCATTTTGGTCTCATCTGACCACAACATTTTCACCCAGTTGTCCTCTTAATCATTCAGATGTTCATTGGCAAACTTCAGACGGGCATGTATATGTATTCTTGCGCAGGGGGACCTTGCTGGCGCTGCAGGATTTCAGTCCTTCACGGCGTAGTGTGTTACCAATTGTTTTCTTGGTGACTATGGTCCCAGCTGCCTTGAGATCATTGACAAGATCCTCCCGTGGAGTTCTGGGCTGATTCCTCACCGTTCTCAATCATTGCAACTCCACGAGGTGAGATCTTGCATGGAGCCCCAGGCCGAGGGATATTGACAGTTATTTTGTGTTTCTTCCATTTGCGAATAATCGCACCAAATGTTGTCACCTTCTCACCAAGCTGCTTGGCGATGGTCGTGTAGCCCATTCCAGCCTTGTGTAGGTCTACAATCTTGTCCCTGACATCCTTGAAGAGCTCTTTGGTCTTGGCCATGGTGGAGAGTTTGGAATCTGATTGATTGATTGCTTCTGTGGACAGGTGTCTTTTTTTACAGGTAACAAGTTGCGGTTAGGAGCACTCCCTTTAAGAGTGTGCTCCTAATCTCAGCTCGTTACCTGTATAAAAGACACCTGGGAGCCAGAAATCTTTCTGATTGAGAGGGGGTCAAATACTTATTTCCCTCATTAAAATGCAAATCAATTTATAACATTTCTGACATTAGTTTTTCTGGATGTTTTTGTTGTTATTCTGTCTCTCACTGTTCAAATAAACCTACCATTAACCTGTTAGGGCTAGGGGGCAGCATTTGCACGTCTGGATAAAAAAAATGTACCCGATTTAATCTGGTTACTAATCCTACCCAGTAACTAGAATATGCATATACTTATTATATATGGATAGAAAACACTCTAAAGTTTCTAAAACTGTTTGAATGGTGTCTGTGAGTATAACAGAACTCATTTGGCAGGCAAAACCCTGAGACATTTTCTGACAGGAAGTGGATACCTGATGTGTTGTATTGACTTTAAACCTATCCCATTGAAAAACACAGGGGCTGAGGAATATTTTGGCACTTCCTATTGCTTCCACTAGATGTCACCAGCCTTTACAAAGTGTTTTGAGTCTTCTGGAGGGAGAACTGACCGAACAAGAGCCATGGAACGATGATGTCCCATTAGACACCTGGCGCGCGAGTTCATGTTGGGTACCCTCGTTCCAATACGTTATAAAAGAGTATGCATTCGTCCACCTTGAATATTATTCATGTTCTGGTTAAAAAAGGCCCTAATGATTTATGCTATACAACGTTTGACATGTTTGAACGAACGGAAATATATTTTTTCCCCTCGTTCATGACGAGAAGTCCGGCTGGCTTAGATCATGTGCTAACAAGACGGAGATTTTTGGACATAAATGATGAGCTTTTTTGAACAAAACTACATTCGTTATGGACCTGTGATACCTGGAAGTGACATCTGATGAAGAGAATCAAAGGTAATGGATTATTTACATAGTATTTTCGATTTTAGATCTCCCCAACATGACGTCTAGTCTGTATCGCAACGCGTATTTTTCTGGGCGCAGTGCTCAGATTATTGCAAAGTGTGATTTCCCAGTAAGGTTATTTTTAAATCTGGCAAGTTGATTGCGTTCAAGAGATGTAAATCTATAATTCTTTAAATGACAATATAATATTTTACCAATGTTTTCTAATTTTAATTATTTAATTTGTGACGCTGACTTGACTGCCGGTTATTGGAGGGAAACGATTTCCTCAACATCAATGCCATAGTAAAACGCTGTTTTTGGATATAAATATGAACTTGATAGAACTAAAAATGTATGCATTGTCTAACATAATGTCCTAGGAGTGTCATCTGATGGAGATTGTAAAAGGTTAGTGCATCATTTTAGCTGGTTTTATGGTTTTGGTGACCCTGTCTTTGACTTGACAAAACATTACACACAACTCTTGTAAATGTACTGTCCTAACATACTCTAAATTTATGCTTTCGCCGTAAAACCTTTTTGAAATCGTAAAACGTGGTTAGATTAAGGAGATGTTTATCTTTCAAATGGTGTAAAATAGTTGTATTTTTTTTAAATTTGAATTTTGACATTTATTTGGATTCAAATTTGCCGCTCTTGAAATGCACCTGCTGTTGATGGAGTGCACCACGGGTGGCACGCTAGCGTCCCACCTAGCCCATAGAGGTTAAAATTATAGACTGATCCTTTCTTTGTCAGTGGGCAAACGTACAAAATCAGCAGGGGATCAAATACTTTTTTCCCCCACTGTATATGGGGCTTTGGTGACAAAACAGATGGCACTGTGATAGACTGCATCCAATTTATTGAGTAGGGTATTTGGAGGCTATTTTGTAAATGACATCGCCGAAGTCGAGTATCGGTAGGATGGTCAGTTTTATAAGGGTATGTTTGGCCGCATGAGTGAAGGATGCTATGTTGCGAAATAGGAAGCCAATTCTAGATTTAATTTTGGATTGGAGATGCTTATAGTGAGTCTGGAAGGAGAGTTTACAGTCTAACCAGACACCTAGGTATTTGTAGTTGTCCACGTATTCTAAGTCAGAACCGTCCAGAGTAGTGATGCTGGACAGGCGGGCAGGTGCAGGCAGCGATCGGTTGAAGAGCATGCATTTAGTTTTACTTGTATTTAAGAGCAGTTGGAGGCCACGGAAGGAGAGTTGTATGGCATTGAAGCTCGTCTGGAGGTTAGTTAACACAGTGTCCAAAGAAGGGCCAGAAGTATACAGAATAATACCAATAACAGAGGGGGTCTGATCTTTGTGCCTCTGTAAATTTCTCATTCATCATCATTAATGATTCATTCATGATTATTCATAATCATGGTAGCATCCACATGAATGTAGAAGTGTTCAGAAACATCTTCTATTCTTACTGACAATACAAGCGAAGTGACTCCAAAATGACAGGACATTATTCACCATTCAGTTTCTATTCGGAAAAACATCATCCAAAACACAACCAAAACAAACTGAAAATTAATTCAACAAGTTAGTAGAATCACAAGCTTGATGTAATCATTGCAGGCATGGAATATGGGACCAAATACTAAACTTATGGCTACTTTAATACAATATAAGTGAATTTGTCCGAATATGTACAACTTTTTCAAATAGGAGAACTAAATACATAAAGTGCTTTCCTTTCTTAACAGTAAAACAGCTATGTATGAAAATACCCTCAAATAAAAGGTGACATTCTGTACTGTCACCTAATATGAAACATTCTATCTCAAATCCAAAATGCTGGAGCATAGCACCACATTTAAAACTGTAAGCTTCACTGTCCAAACACATATGGTGTGGACTATGTGTGTCTGGTAAACACATGTGGATCTGGTGAACAGTTATCACTTGTTGACCAACTACAGGAATACTGACCTCAGAGTCTCCAGTCTGCAGTGTGGATCCTCCAGTCCAGCAGAGAGCAGCTTCACTCCTGAATCCTTCAGGTCATTGTTACTCAGGTCCAGCTTTCTCAGGTGTGAGGGGTTTGACTTCAGAGCTGAGACCAGAGAAGCACAGCCTTTCTTTGTGACTCCACAGCCTGACAGCCTGCAACGAGATCATCATGACTTCACAAACACACTGTTAATTTAACACCAGTAGTGTAGAAGGACAACGGTAGATGCATTTGGTTCATATTCCCAAACAACATATAGATTCATCTTCCATCAATGCATTTATTCAATATGTTTTTCAATATACATATTATAATACATATTTTTCACTAAACATAATATTTCTTCCTGATGAATACTTCTTATATGTCATTTTATTTACTCACAGAGCAGCTCTGGAGGCTTTGACCACTGGCAGCAGCCTCAGAAGACTTTCCTCTGATCTGGAGAATTTCTTCAGGTCAAACTCATCCAGCTCCTTTTCTGAAGTCAGCAACACAAAGACCAGAGCTGACCACTGTGCAGGTGACAGGTTGGGTTTTGAGAGACTTCCTGAGCTCAGGAAGCTTTGGATCTCCTCCACTAGAGAATGGTCATTCAGTTCATTCAGACAGTGGAACAGATTGATGCTCCTCTCTGGAGAGGGATTCTCCCTGATCTTCTTCTTGATGTACTTGACTGTTTTTTCATGGGTCTGTGAGCTGCTTCTTGTCTTTGTCAGTAGACCTCGTAAGTGCTTCTGATTGGACTCCAGTGAGAGGCCCAGAAGGAAGCGGAGGAACAGGTCGAGGTTTCCCATCTCACTTTGTAAGGCTTTATCCACAGCACTCTTGTAGACAGTAACTTCAGACTTGTCTCTGTACAGCAGAGAAAATATACTGGAATTTGTTTGCTGTTTGTCCATGAGATTCTCATTGTTGTTGATGAATGAGAGGAACACATATACAGCAGCCAGAAACTCCTGAATGCTCAGATGAACGAAGCAGTACACCTTGTCCTGGTACAGCCCACATTCCTCTTTAAAGAGCTGTGTGCACAATCCTGAGTACACAGAGGCTTCATTGACATCAATGCCAGCCTCTTTCAGGTCTTTTTCATAGAAAATCAGATTGCCCTTCACTAGCTGTTGAAAAGCCAGTTTTCCCAGTGACAGAATGCTCTCTTTATTCCAGTGTGGACCTGTCTCTTCTTTCCCAAGATACTTTTCATTCTTCTGTTTGGTATGAAACACCACAAGGTGTGTGTACATCTCAGTCAGAGTCTTGGGCATCTCTTCTCTCTTATGTTTCAGCATGTGTTCGAGGACTGTTGCAGAAATCCAACAGAAGACTGGAATGTGGCACATGATGTGGAGGCTCCTTGATGTCTTTATGTGTGAGATGATTCTGCTGGCCAGCTCCTCATCACTGAATCTCTTTCTGAAGTACTCCTCCTTCTGTGGGTCATTGAACCCTCGTACCTCTGTCACCTGGTCAACACACCCTGAAGGGATCTTATTGGCTGCTGCAGGTCGGGTAGTTATCCAGATGAGAGCAGAGGGAAGCAGATTTCCCTTGATGAGATTTGTCAGCAGAACATCCACTGAGGTTGACTCTGTGACGTCACAACAGATCTTGTTCTTCTGGAAGTCTAGGGGCAGTCGGCACTCATCCAGACCATCAAAGATGAACACAACTTTGTACTTGTTGTAGATGGAGATTCTTGATTGTTTGGTTTCCATTGAGAAGTGATTGACAAGTTCAATCAAAGTGTGTTTGTCCCCTTTCATCAAATTCAGCTCCCGAAAAGGGAATGAAAACACAAATTGAACATCCTGATTGGCTTTTCCTTCAGCCCAGTCCAGAATGAACTTCTGCACAGAGACTGTTTTTCCAATGCCAGCGACTCCCTTTGTCAGCACAGTTCTGATAAGTTTGTCTTGTCCAGTTAAGGGTTTGAAGATGTCGTTACATTTGACTGCAGTCTCTGGTCTTGCTTGTTTCCTGGTTGTTGTCTCAATCTGTCTCAGCTCATGTTCATTATTGACCTCTCCTGTTCCACCCTCTGTGATGTAGAGCTCTGTGTAGATCTTATTGAGAAGTGTTGGGTTTCCTTGTTTAGCGATCCCCTCAAATACACATTGAAACTTCTTCTTTAGATTAGATTTGAGTTCACGTTGGCAAATCACAGCAAGCTCATCTGAATGAAGAAATAGCACAGAGGATATTAATATTACGTCTGTTTTAATGCCTACAGTATTGTAGGACTGTTATAACATTTTAAATTATAATCATTTATTCTCTTAACTGACTGTTTAAATGTTTTCATAATGCATTACAGACTGGTGTGACTGATAATGTAATTATTGGTATTATTGATGGTATTATTAATGTTGTCTCTCTGTCTCTGTCTCTCTCTCTAAATTAATCAACACAACACATCCCTTCTGCTACTTGATGAGGTGTTGTGTTAAGGCTGCTACAATATCATTGAGTTACTCAGCTACTTTAGCTGTACTTTAGCTACAGCTTTTAAATGTTATAAAACAGCATTCAACATGAGGCAGACAGATCTTACATTTCTCCAGTGTGTCAGCAAGCTCCTTCTGGTTCATTTTCCTCAGGACGTGCAGTGTGATCTTCAGAGCCCCCTCTCTGGCACTGCTCTCCTGCTTCTCATCTTCAGCATCCACCACTTCCTCATCCTGCTTCTGACTCTCAAAGCCTTCTGGGAGTTCTGGACTAAGAATCCTCTTGAACATCTTCAGCTCGTTCTTCACAAATGTCATCATTTTCTCTTCAAGCAACTAAAATAAATCAAGTAAATAAGTTAAGCAAGAGAAGAAATGCTTTCTCATTAACACAATAATGAATAATTGACAGATCAACTTTACTTGAGGAAAACAAAAACAAATGTTCATAACAGGTTCACATACACTGAATATAGAGTCCAGGTCTGTTTGATGACTCTGGGAAGACTGACCACTGAGAATCTCTGACTCTGATCTCTCCTGTTGGTTTCTGTGGACAAAACATGAGATTACAGTACACACACACACACACACACACACACACACACACACACACACACACACACACACACACACACACACACACACACACACAGGGAGGGAATATTGTGTTTGTTTAATATTGTTTTAGGACTATGAAAATGGACTAAAGTATTAGCCTATGGATTATGAAAACAACCAAAAGAAATGTGAAAATGGGAGAGGAGAAATGACTAGAGACAGTGTTGTTTAACTCACTGACCATGACCCATGAGTTCTTCTTACCTTTGTTCAGTAGAAAAGTCTCCCTCTCTAAACACTATAGGACGATCCATAGACTGGTCACTCTTCATGGACACACAGCTGGGAACAGGGGAGGCTGGTCTCTCCTGCTTGATTGGTCTTCAACACAACAGAGACAAACATTACATCTCTCATCTACTCTGAGCTCAGATGGGAAACATAAGTTGAGCTCTGGATCAGACAGACAGACAGACAGACAGACAGACAGACAGACAGACAGACAGACAGACAGACAGACAGACAGACAGACAGACACAGAGACAGACAGAGACAGACACAGAGACAGACAGAGAGAGACAGACACAGAGAGAGACACAGAGACAGTGAGACAGACAGACAGACACACAGACAGCTAAAGACACACAGACAGACAGAGACAGACACAGAGACATACAGACACAGAGACAGACACATACAGACACAGAGACAGACACAGAGACATACAGACACAGAGACAGACACATACAGACACAGAGACAGACACAGAGACATACAGACACAGAGACAGACACATACAGACACAGAGACAGACACAGAGACATACAGACACAGAGACAGACACAGAGACATACACAGAGACAGAGACAGACAAACACAGAGACAGACACAGAGACATACAGACACAGACACAGAG